>NC_043001.1:134098453-134335953 GCF_006345805.1 Octopus sinensis | reverse complement strand
ACCTTTGCCTTTATTTGTTACTTACTACATTCACCTCTGCTGTCATCTCTAAGCATCTGTTACTCTCCCCTCACATTCTTATGTAAGTATCCATTCTCTGTTCCCTTTCTATGGCCCACTGTATCCTCTCAATGCTCACTTTCTTGTACCTTGAGAGTTTGCTCTGGCACTCCATCACTACTTTCATTTGTCTTTCTCAACTACTCCCATCCCTACTCCTATATGATGTGAGGTAACTCTTTTACTCTTGTTTCAGTCATTTGACTGCAGCCATGCTGGAGCACCGCCTTTAGTCGAGCAAATCGACCCCGGGACTTATTCTTTGTAAGCCCAGTACTTATTCTATCGGTCCCTTTTGCCGAACCGCTAAGTGACGGGGACGTAAACACACCAACATCGGTTGTCAAGCAATGCTAGGGGGACAAACACAGACACACACACATACATATATACGACGGGCTTCTTTCAGTTTCCGTCTACCAAATCCACTCACAAGGCATTGGTCGGCCCAGGGCTATAGCAGAAGACACTTGCCCAAAATGCCACGCAGTGGGACTGAACCCAGAACCATGTGGTTGGTTAGCAAGCTACTTACTACACAGCCACTCCTGTGTATCTCTTCTAGAGCAAGACGCCTAATCTTGTCTCTCTGTCATGCTTTAGCCTTTCAACACCCGGCATAAAGCCCCACAGACGCACACTTACAAATGGGTACTTTTATTCTTTTCCCTGCTCTTTTTTCTGTCTGGTAAGTTACAGGCGGCACAAGAAAAGCATCTAACCATAGAAACCATGACAAACTGGGCACAGCTCTCTGGCTTATCAGATCCTGTCAAACCATACAACCTACACCAACATGAAAAAGCTGGTGTTAGATTATGTATTTGTGAATAGTTTTATATACGTGCGGGTGGCACGTAAAAAGCACCCACTACACTCACGGAGTGGTTGGCGTTAGGAAGGGCATCCAGCCGTAGAAACACTGCCAGATCAGACTGGGCCTGATGCAGCCTTCTGGCTTCCCAGACCCCAGTTGAACCGTCCAACCCATGCTAGCATGGAAAGCGGACGCTAAATGATGATGATATGTGAATGAATTCCAATATTTTAAATCCAGGTTTGTCCCCGTTAACGGTGGTGGTCAGATCTACTCACTCTTACAGCAGCCACTCTCACACCATCTCGCCCGGTTTTGGGCGTCCTTCTCAATCTCCTTCTCCACATTTTCTTTGGTCAACCTCACTTTCGTGGTTCATTCGCTTTAAACTCAAGCTCTCTCCTCAGAACATGATCGTCATCCCTCCTCAACACATGTCCATACCTATTTCTTTATTATCCACAAGGGGCTAAACACAGAGGGGACAAACAAGGACAGACGTAGGTATTAAGTCGATTACATCGACCCCAGTGCGTTACTGGTACTTAATTTATCGACTCCGAAAGGATGAAAGGCAAAGTCAACCTCGGCATAATTTGAACTCACAACGTAACGCAGACGAAATACCGCTAAGCATTTCGCCCGGCGTGCTAACGTTTCTGCCAGCTCGCCGCCTGTCCATACCACTGCATCCCATTTGCCCTTGCCAACTGTTTCACTGATTCCTCCAACCCCAGCATTCTCATCAAGTCCTCACCCCCCCTTTATCCAATAGTTTCACACCATACATTGCTCTCTCAGTCCTTCTCAAAATTGCCATCGCCAGCCTCGTCTGGCACCTGTGTCGGTGGCACATAAAAAACACCATCCGAGCATGGCCGTTCGCCAGCCTCGTCTGACACCTGTGTCGGTGGCACATAAAAAACACTATCCGAGCGTGGTCATTCACCAGCCTCGTCTGGCACCTGTGTCGGTGGCACATAAAATCACCCACTACACTCTCGGAGTGGTTGGCGTTAGGAAGGGCATCCAGCTGTAGAAACACTGCCAGATCTGACTTGCCTGGTGCAGCCTTCGGGCTTCCCAGACCCCAGTTGAACCGTCCAACCCATGCTAGCATGGAAAGCAGACGTTAAACGATGATGATGTGTGTGTGTGTGTGCAAATGGTTTTATGTGCAGGTGAATGATTTTTTTGAATTATTGGTAAACTATTCAACAGTCAACATTTTGTGTGCGCTTTGATATTTTGTACTTAATCCTGATTAAAACTATTTCCACAAGACCTGCTAGAATATAAGAAACTGCTCCAATGTAAGACACCTGAGTGTTAATTCTGAAACATTAATTACATCATAGTTGTCATTGTTTTGTATTCCCTTTCTGTACCGGTATTTGTTGGACAGGTCAACACAGCTTGAGACCTCTTATTTGGAGTTTTTATCTTTCCTACAGTGGCTGAGGGTTTGCATCTTGCTTATGTGTTATTAAATTTAGCTCAGTCATTACAGCTGGCTGCCTGTCCTATCATCAACCCCTTTAACCCTTTAGTGTTCAGATTATTCTACCAAACATAATGCCTATTGATTCCCATTGATTTGAATTAATCATGCATTATCTCATATCTTCAAGATCTTGATGGTGTAATTACTTAATGTAGAATAACATTGTAGGGTAGGTGTGAGAGCCTGGATCTGGTCAGTTTGAACATAAAACAGATTAACTATTTTGGCCGGATATGGCCGGTTTAAATACTAAAGGGTTAAAGAGTGTATTGTATTGAACTTGGTAGATTTCTTTTTTCTTTATTGTTTTCTTTGTGCAACAACTGAGTCCTGTTGCTCAACTCTCATATATGTTTTACATCAGTTCTCCACGTTGCTATGGGTTAGTTGGTCATATTCCAAGTCGGTTCTTACTTGAAATTACTGCTCTGTAAACGTGACTCAGAGGAACATGGTTTATTTGTGCATTGTAATGTTTTCTATAGCTGGATATCTTTCTCACATGAACCATTTTACAGAGCGTACTGGATGCAATCGGTGCCTGCTGAACTCCTAAGATAGAGGGCATAAAGCAGTACTAATTAAGTTGTAGGGTAAAACACAAATATGTGTGTGTCATAATGGCAGTTTCTATCTACTAAATTCACTCATAAAGCTTTGAACATCCCAGGGCTATGGTAGACAACCTGAAATCATGTGAAGCAATGCTTGTGCTTATCTCAAAAAAAAAAAAAATTTGGAAGAACCTTCCAAAATACTTAACCCCACACCTGAAAACATTTCCATCTCTATATGATTAGCCAAACTGAAGATGTAACTAGCTCTTTTTGGCACATTTTCAAAGCAATTGATGTCCTATTCAAATAAAATAACACTAATTAAAGGCACTGCTAAACAATTTATATGGTATGTTTTATTGTATGGAATATAAAATGCCTTACATTAGTAACAGCAGTTTTACATTAGCAACACCTTTTTACATTAAAAAATATCTTGATAATTACTAAAATATGGCTATTACAATAAAGATTCCTAATTATTATAATCATACTTTAATGCCCATGTTCCATGCTGCTATGGGTTGAACAATTTGACTGGACGTCATCGGCTCAAAGACTTCATCATGCTCCAGTATCTACATTGGCATAGTTTCTATGGTTGGGTACCCTTCCTAATGCCAACCACTTTCCAGTGTGTAGTGGGTGCTTTTTTTTCATGCCACCAACACTAGTGAGATCACCATGCTGCTTTTAAGACTTACAAGCCCCAAAATGGGGCAACTTAATGCTAGGAGATGAGGAGTAGAGATATCATTCCATAAACAATCACATCAGAATCTCAAAGCTATGAGATAATGCATGATTAATTCAAAACAATGGGAATATATAAGCAGAACATTTAACAGAATAATTTCAATGCTAATGGGTTAAAGTCCTGTTGGAAGTGAAGCTTCCTATCTTGGATATGTGAGCATGCACACAACAGCCAAACACTGCATCGCTGGAACTGAAGCGCACAGTTCTATACAAGGAATTTTGTATTTTTTTCATATACGAGGGGATGGCTACTGACATTAAGCCTAAGGATTATATAATGTACAAGTATAAAAAAAAAGGACTCATTATATTGAATGTTATCAATAATATTCTTTTCTACACTAGGCACAAGGCCCGAAAATTTGGGGGAGGGAGCCAGTTGATTAGGTCGACCCCCGTATGCAACTGGTACTTAATTTATCAACCCCGAAAGGATGAAAGGCAAAGTCAATGTCAGTGGAATTTGAACTCAGACTGTAAAGACAGACGAAATACCTATTTCTTTACTACCCACAAGGGACTAAACACAGAGGACAGACAAATGGATTACGTCGACTCCAGTGCGTAACTGGTACTTATTTAATCGACCCCAAAAGGATGAAAGGCAAAGTTGACCTTGGTGGAATTTGAACTCAGAACGTAGCGGCAGACGAAGTACTGCTAAGCATTTTGCCCGGCATGCTAACGTTTCTGTTAGCTCGCTGCCATAAAGACTCAGAAAGTATTGAGTCCCTCTTTAAGGAGTTATTAAATCTCTCTAGAATGATCCTCAGTGGATTTCTCACAATTGTTAACAGCGAGGAACAAATGATAAAGAAAAACCTGTTTCACACTCAGGACTCAATACAATCTCCCATCATCATGATGTTGTTGATCAATAGAATCGGATACTGTTGCGACACATACTTAAGAAATGATCCTTAAAAGCATGGAATGTTATCAATAATATCGAGTGGAAATAGGGGGTGTTGCAGTTCTGTAGTGCCTATAAATGAGCCAAAACTGCCCAGTGCTCAACTGGTACTTATTTTATTGACCCCAAAAGGATGAAAGGTAAAGTCAACCTCGGTGGAATTTTGAACTCGGAAAGTAGCAATGGACAAAGCATTTTGCCTGGCATATTCACATCTCTGCCAGCTTGCTGTCTTAATGGGGATGAATATTAAATACAAAGAGATATTGCTTTTCACTAAGAAATTAGATAATCTGAGATAGCTTAGATTTAGAGGATGAGAGATTATGGTTCCAGCATACCAAAAAGTTTCATCTTCTTCTGTGATGTGTTATTTCTGTTAAGTAAACATAAAACCAATTTTTGCAATAATTATAACTTTAATAATGGTCTCAAATTTTGGCACATGGCCAGCAATTTCGGGGGAAGGGTTAAGTCAATTACATAGACCCCAGTGCTTAACTGGCACTTATTTTACCATCCCTCCCCAAAGGATGAAAGGCAAAGTTGACCATGGTGGAATTTGAATTCAGAATGTAAAGACAGACAAAATGCCACTAACTATTTTGCCTGGTGTGCTAATAATACTTTTTTTTTTCTTTCTACTCTAGCCACAAGGCCTGAAATTTTGTGGAGAGAGGCCAGTCGATTAGATCAACCCTAGTACACAACTGGTACTTAATTTATCGACCCCCAAAATGAGGAAAGGCAAAGTTGAACTCAGAATGTAAAGACAGATGAAATACCACTAAGCATTTCACCCAGTATGCTAATGTTTCTTATTTCTTTACTGCCCACAAGGGGCTACACACAGAGGGGACAGACAAACGGATTAAGTCGATTACATCGACCCCAGTGCGTAACTGGTACTTATTTAATCGACCCCAAAAGGATGAAAGGCAAAGTTGACTTCGGTGGAATTTGAACTCAGAATGTAAAGACAGACGAAATACTGCTAAGCATTTCACCTGGCATGCTAATGTTTCTGCCAGCTTACCACCTTGATTGGAGTTAATAGGATATGAGTGTAGAAAACTTCACTTCTATGAAATTTGAACTTGGAGCATCAAGGGCCATAATTAAATACCACAAAGTATTTTGACTAATACTCAACTGATTCTGCTACTCCACTACTTTTACTAATTCTTCCTACTAAAAGCATTAGGCCTAAAAATTTTAGAGAGGGGTAATTGATTACATCAATCCCCATGTTCAGCTGATACCTATTCTATTGATCCTGAAAGAATGAAAGGCAAAGTTTAAAGTTGACAGAATTTGAATTCAGAACAAAGCCACGAGAAATACAGATAAGTATTTTTGCCCAACTTGGTAACAATTCTACTGGAAAAGTACAAGGTCACCAATTTTAGGGTGGGAGTTGCTTACATCTACTCCTATACTCAACTGACCCCAAAAAGGAGGAAAAACAAAGTTGACTCAGCTCAATCTTAACTCAGAACATAAAGAGCTGGAAAATTTGAAATCATTATCATTATCATCATTTAACATCCATTGTCCATGCTGGCATGGGTTGGACAGTTTCACTGTGCTGACACACTGGAAGATTTCACCAGACTCCAGTCTGATTTGACATGGTTTTTTTACAACTGGATGCCCTTCCTAATGCCAACCACTGTGAGTGTAATGGGTGCTCTTATGTGCCATTTACATGATACCTGGTTGCATTTATGTTCCACTGGCATAGGTGCCAATTTGCATGACACCAGTATCTGTCATGACTGCAATTTTGCTCGGCTTGATGGGTCTTCTCAAGCACGACATGATACCTAAGATCTTGGTCATTGCCCCTGTGAGGCCCAACGCTCAAAAGTGACTCAGCCACCTTGCCTCCTTGAAGCTCAACACTTGAAAGATGCTCTTTACATGTTACAAGCACGGATGCACTTGGCTTGATGGGTCTATTCAGTAGTCTATATTTTGCCCATCACTATGTTCTGAGTTCAAATTCCGCTGAGGTCGACTTTGCCTTTCATCTTTTTGAGGTTGATAAATTAAGTACCAGTTGCATACTGGGGTTGATCAAATCGACTGCACCCCCACCAAAATTTTAGGCCTTGTGCCTATAGTAGAAACAATTATCATTCAGTAGTCTTATTTTTATCCCATGCTTTCCCTGCACTACCAAGCACAGCTCTGTGTGCTATGGTTTGTTGTGATGCTCTTATTTTTACTGTATTGAAAGTGTTTTATATAGGATGTGTGCAGTGCCTTGTAGTGCAATTTTCTCTGTTATATATACTTGTTAGTCCTGGTGTTTTTGTTATGTATTTGTCTGAATATTTTTTTATCATACCTAATGCGCCTACTATGATAGGAATTGTTTCTGTTTTTAGACTCCACATTTGAGTTACTTCTATTTATTATTATTATTATTATTATTCAGAAGCTTTATTTTTATTGCAAGTTTCTCCTGCTGTACTGAATGCAGCTCTGTGCTTTGTTTTGTTTAGGTTTTGTTGTTTTTACTCTATTGAAAGTACTCAATGTAATAAGTGTGCATTGCCTATATTGTGTATATTTGTAAGTCATGAAGTTTTAGTCATGCAATTGTGAAGAGAGAGGATGAGAAAGTCAAGAAGTACCAAGGCCTAGGATTGGAAAGGAAAAGAATCCATAGAACCTCAAAAGTGAGTGTGGCACTTATCATGATTGGTGCACTTGAAACTATCTCAAAGAGAGCAATATTTGGGCAGCATTTTATTTACGTATATTGGCATATCCCGTATGAGTTTCACCCAATCATTCTCTGCTGCTGGTAAAAGTTGATGCTCATACCACTTGTTGGAACATTCTAGCCTATACTTCTTGCACAACTCCCAGTGTATTCATACTGCCACTTTGTTGTGGCGTTTTTGTACACCTTTTAGGCTAATTTTGAACGATGATTTTCCACATAGTCTACACAAAGGTGATACTACTGTCTTATCAATATTACAATTCATTGAATTACTTCATAAAGCTTGTTCTTGAGCAGCAAGAATCAATCCTTCCATCTCCTTCTTTAAAAAACTGTCTTAACCATCTCCAAGATTCTTCATCAGCTTCATCCACTGTTTGTTGTTCGTGTAGGACTTTCTCTTTCCAATTGATGATCTTTTCTCTGTTACTCCTTATGGATGGAAGCACTCCGTCGGTTACGATGACGAGGGTTCCGGTTGATACGAATCAACGGAACAGCCTGCTCGTGAAATTAACGTGTAAGTGGCTGAGTACTTCACAGACATGTGTACCCTTAACGTAGTTCTCAGGGATATTCAGCGTGACACAGAGAGTGACAAGGCCGGTCCCTTGAAATACAGGTACAACAGAAACAGGAAGTAAGAGTGAGAGAAAGTTGTGGTGAAAGAGTACAGCTGGGATCGCCACCATCCCCTGCCGGAGCCTCGTGGAGCTTTAGGTGTTTTCGCTCAATAAACACTCACAACGCCTGGTCTTGGAATCGAAACCGCGAGTCTGCTGCCCTAACCACTGGGCCATTGTGCCTCCTACTCCTCATATTGTACATCTGGAGGGTATCCTCATTATTACTGATCATCTCACCCCATGCAGCCTGCAACATTCTTTCATCACTATTCCTCAGATAGGCATGCAAGGAGTTCATCTCCTTCACAACTATCCTCTATTCAAGCCAGTCCTCTTCTGCTTTCCTTCCTAGGTAAGTGAAACCTTGCTATGTTACTTCTAGTATGAGGGCAGCTATGCATAGCCATTACTTTCCTAGTTTTTCTATTGATGCTGACAAGTTCTTCCTTTGTCCATTCCACAACTCCTGCATAGTAACATATCACACCTACAGGCACAAGTTAAACACCAAGATAAAGGAGAAAATTTCTGAATATATCAGAAGAGTTAAAAAGCCAGAAGAGACATCAGTACTTCTCATATCCTATATATATATATATATATTATATATATCCAAGCCATCTCATACGTCTTTGTGTGAGGAGTGCAAACATGCTTGGTATTCCTGCTTGCTTGAAGTCATCTTTGTTGGGGACACGATTCTGCCATTTCATGCCAAGAATTTTCCAGAGAAAACGCAGGTGAAAGATATTTAGGCGACGCTCTTGAGGCCCACTGTTCAAAGATCATGCTTCACCACCTCATCCCATGACTCCCTGGGTCTTCCTCTTCCATGTTATGGTTATGTCATACAAATGGATGGGGACAGCAGCTGCATAAAGAAGTGCTGATTGTTAAACATAGATGGAACCTGTGGAAGAGGACTCGGGAAGACATGGACAATGTGGTGAAAACTGACATTCAGATGTTGAGCCTCACAGAGAAGATGACAGGGACCAAGATGATTGGCAATTTGCCGTGCTTGCGAAGACCCATCCGTCTAAGTAAAACTGTGACCCTAAAGGCATGTCATTTGTCTATGACCTTGCACACAATCTGACCCTGACAAATATCTCCCCAACATCTCATCTTCCTAACACTTCTTTCCTCCACTCATGTTCACCACTAATTGCATTCCATCCTTTCTATCTCCCACTCTCCTTTTGCACTCTCCTCAACTTACGTACCTTCTCTCCCTATCCAATCTTCTGCAGCATTTCACTTAGGTATACTTCCCTCCAGTGGTTAGGGCAGCGGACTCGCGGTCATAGGATCGTGGTTTTGATTCCCAGACCAGGCGTTGTGAGTGTTTATTGAGAGAAAACACCTAAAAGTTCCACGAGGCTCCGGCAGGGAATGGTGGTGATCCCTGCTGTACTCTTTCACCACAACTTTCTCTCACTCTTACTTCCTGTTTCTGTTGTATCTGTATTTCAAAGGGCCGGCCTTGTCACTCTCTGTGTCACGCTGAATATCCCCAAGAACTACATTAAGGGTACACGTGTCTGTGGAGTGCTCAGCCACTTACACGATAATTTCATGAGCAGGCTGTTCCGTTGATTCGGATCAACTGGAACCCTCGTCGTCGTAACCGACGGAGTGCTTCCACTTCCCTCTAACTTGAGGCCACATACTGGCATATCTTCATCTTCATCTTCTCCCTCTCTTTCCTCTTTCTTTCTCCTTTTCTCTCCTCTCTCTTTCTCCTCTCCTTTCTCTTTTTCCAACTAGAGTAGCCATGCATCACCTCTACTGCAAGGTACCTATCTCTGTCCCTCAATCATACTCTAACCTCTTATCACTTGGCACAAAGCCACCCACTTCAGTAATACTTGCTGCAAAGTTGAGCAGTTCTTGTCTTGCAAGCTACTTGGTGATCTCACTGTTGCTGGTACCATGCAAAAACCATCCAGTACACTAATACACTCTATAAAGCAGTTGGCATTAGGAAGGGCAGGCATCCAGCTGTAGAGACAGTAGAGCTTGGTTCTGTCTTCTGGCTATCCATCTCCTGTCAAACCACCCCCCAGTGTGGAAAGTGGACACTGATGATGATGATGATGATAATTTGTATGTATATATATATATATATATACTTTCTCTCTTTTACTCTTTACTTTTTTACTTTTTTCAGTCATTTGACTGCGGCCATGCTGGGGCACTGCCCTTAGTCAAGCAAATCAATCCCAGGATTTATTATTTGTAAGCCTCGTACTTATTCTATCAGTCTCTTTTGCCGAACCGCTAAATTGCGGGGACGTAAACGCACCAGCATCGGTTGTCAAGCGATGTTGGGGGGACAAACACAGACACACAAACACACACATATATATATACATATATGTGATGGGCTTCTTTCAGTTTCCGTCTACCAAATCCACTCACAAGGCTTTGGTTGGCCCAAGGCTATAGTAGAAGACACTTGCCCAAGGTGCCTTCTACAGACTACTTGAAGCTTACTAACTTCCTACACCTTGATCCTTGGATCTTACGTTTACATATCTTACACACACACATATATATATATTATATATCATTTTATACACACACACACACACACACAAAAATTCATACACACACACATATATATATATACATATTTATATTTATTTATATACACACATACATATACATTCATGTGTATACACATATGCTCACACAGACACACACACAACTTAAGATTCTCTCTTATGTCATATGAATAATAAAGTCCTGCCGAGATACCTTAATCTATTTAATAATACTCACATTTTCTAATTCTTCATGGTTCAAAATTCACATTTATTTTAGGTGGAAGAGGTATTTATACATATCATTGGTAAATTACATTTGTCAAAAATACACTTGATATAATTCCATCATTTTTTTACTGCTGATTCCACCATATCCTGCCTTCCTTATCATTTGAAAGTTCATCACATAGTTTGTTCATTTTTGCTTTATTTAATTTTCATCAAATATTTCCCATCATTATTACATATGCAATTGCTTCCTTTTCCTATCTGTCCTTTATCCTATAACTTTTTAATTTAGCAAGCATTTCCTTTGTATATTGTTTAGCATTCAGTTGTAGAATGTTTCATATTTTGTTCATCCTCTCTTAGTTTCTTTGATTTACTAGGTTTAATATTTCTTAAGTAAGGAGAACATTCTCTCTTACATCATTCAATTTGTTTCTTGTATTTCTTTTAGGCACAAGCATGGCTGTGTTGTAAGAAGTTTATTTCCCAATCACATGGTTCTGAGATCTGTTGTACTCTGTGGTACCTTGGGCAAGTGTTTTCCACTATAGTTACAGGCTGACTAAAGCCTTGTGAGTGGATCTGGTAGACAGAAACTGAAAAAAGCCTGTTGTGTGTGTGTGCGCACATGCGCGTGTGTATCATAAGTTGAAAATATAATAAATGCACAAACAAACAAGAAACAGACACAGAAGGTCCCCAAATCCCCATTAGTTATTGGCCAGAGGGTCAAACAAAATTCATGCCTTAACAATATGTATACATATATATGAACAAAATTGAACATACATACACAAGGTATGTCTATTGTTAGTTTGTGGGTTGGTTGCAGTTTTTAGGCATAAGAGAATATATTCTCTACGCACCAGATGTAAGAAAACACCTGAGAGTAAGGAACAGTCAAGCGAGACAACTAACCTCAGGTCCTTTCTAAGAGTGACAGACATATATATATATATATATATATCATCATCATCATCGTTTAACATCCGTTTTCCATGCTAGCATGGGTTGGACAGTTCGACCAGGGTCTGGGAAGCCAGGAGGCTGCACCAGGATCCAGTCTGATCTGGCAATGTTTCTACAGCTGGCTGCCATTCCTAACGCCAACCACTCCATGAGTGTAGTGGGCGCTTATTACGTGCCACCAGCACAGGGGCCAGAGGAGGCTGGCAAACGGCTACGATCAGTTGGTGCTTTTTACCTGTATATATATATATATATATATATTGCTTTTACGTGTATATATATATTGCTCTACAATCCCTTCAACACCTGACTTGTGGTACACTGTGCATCTGTTCAAGCAATGTCGATTTAATGGAGTGAATGAGTTAATGTATGGCACATACTTTTAATCACAATAAACAAATCATTTGTACAAGTTGTTCAGCAAAAGATGAACCACTCATACATTGTCTTCAAAGGGAGAGTCCATCACACACACACACACATTGTTGTTGACATCCTTTTGTTTTGGGAGATAATGGAGTTGTGCATAAAATATTCCAATCTGGTTTTTACATTTCATGTCCTAATACATCTACTGTGGCTGTGTAGTCCTATCCTGGACAAATATTGCCTCTGGCAGGTGCCGCAAATGTAGCAAAGACTTTGCCTGGCTGTTTGTAATGTCATAGTTTCTTATTGATGTCTTTTCCTGTCTTTCCATTTCTCCTCTCTCCCTCTGTCACTCCTTTGTGTTTCCTCTTCTACAATGCGTTGCCAATCTCCACGGTTGCTGGCAACTGCTTCCCAGTTACTAATATTGATGTTGCAGGCCTTCATATCCCTTTTGCAAACATCCTTGTATCATAAGAACGGTCTTCCCACAGACCTAGTGCCCCTAACAAGCTCTCCATAGAGTATGTCCTTGGGGATTCTGCCATCTTCCTTACGACTAACATGTTCAATCTCTTGCGTCTGCATGCCAAGACCAAAATCAGAAGCATCCTGATCAAGGGGATGCTCTTTGCTGATGCTGCTGCTCTGGTATCACACACAGAAGAAGCCCTGCAAAGGCTCATCAACTGCTCTGAGCAAGCATGTAGCAACTTTGGCTTAGTTATCAGCCTCAAGAAGACCAACAACATGGGTCAGGCTACATCGGACATCCCAAACATACATATTGGAGACCACAGACTACAAGAGGTGAAGAAGTTTACCTATCTTGGCTCTACCATCACCTACAACCTATCCCTTGATGCCGAGCTCAATATACACATTGGCAAGGCAGCTGCTGTGATGGCCCAACTCTCCAAACAGGCATGGGACAACAATAAGCTAACCAAGACCACAAAAATGAAGATTTACTAGGCATGTGTACTTAGCACTCTATGGTAAGGCAGTGAGACCTGGATAGTATACACACACCAAGAGCGTCGCCTAAATATCTTTCACCTGCGTTGTCTCTGGAAAATTCTTGGCATGAAATGGCAGAATCATGTCCCTAACAAAGATGACTTCAAGCAAGCAGGAATACCAAGCATGTTTGCACTCCTCACACAAAGACGTATGAGATGGCTTGGATATATATATATATATATATATATATATATATATATATATATATATATATAGGATATGAGAAGTACTGATGTCAAGAAGACCCAGAGGTGTCAGGTAATGCTGAGTAAGTGCTATGGACAGACTATAGTTAAGCTTCAGGTTTGATAATGATATGAATGAGGCGTCCAACGCAGGTCGTGTATTAGCAGGCATATATATAAAAAATTAATAGAATGAAATAAAAAACCCAAGGCTATAAAGATTTTAGAACATTTATAAAGAGAAGGTCTTACAGCTGTTTCCGGGATATTTTATATCTCCCTTTATCAGAGATGGTGCAAAAAAATAAACAAGTAATAGCTATTATAGAGAAGATATAAAATACAGAATGAAGTGGAATAATGAAAACAGACATGACATACGTAAGGATATTGTATATATATATATAGGACTGTGTGATAAGAAGCTTACTTCCCAACCACATGGTTCAAGGTTTAATTTCACTGTGTGGTACATTGGGCAAGTGTCTTCTATTATAGCCTCAGGCCAACCAAAGCCTTGTGGGTGCTTTTGGAAGATGGAAACTGAAAGAAGCCCATTGTTGTCCAAGATGTCACACAGTGAGTCTGAACCCGGAACCATGAAGTAAGGGAAACAAACTTCACCATCATCATCATCATCATTTAACATCCATTGTCCATGCTGACATGGGTTGAATGGTTTGACCAGGGCTGGTGAGATGAGGGGCTGCACCAGACTCCAATCTGATACGGCATAGTTTCTATGGCTGGATGTCCTTCCTAACTCCAACTATTCTGAGAGTGTAATGGGTGCTTTTACGTACCACCGGCATGGGTGTCAGTTGTGTGACACCAGTATCTGCCACGACAACAATTTAATTTGGCTTGATGCCAAAGGTATCAGTCACTTATCATTGCCTCTGTGAGGCCCGGTGCTTGAGAGGTACTTTTTATGTGCCACTAGCATGGGTGCTAGTTATGCAACACTGACATTGGCCACATTGCTTCCATGAGGCCCAATGCTTGAAAAGTGTTCTTTACGTACTACCAGCATGAGTGCCAGTTACGTGACACTAACAATGGCCACAACTATGATTTCACTTGACGGGTCTCCTCAAGCACGGCATATCACCAAAGGTCTCGGTCACTATTCATTGTCTTCTTGAGGCCCACTGTTCAAAGATCATGCTTCACCACTTCATCCCATGTCTCCCTGGGTCTTCCTCTTCCATAGCTTCCTTGCACTGGTAGAGATTAGCACTTCTTCACACAGCTGTCCACAGTCATACACATCACATGAGCATACCAATGCAGTCGTCTCTCTTGCACATCACATCTGATGCCTCTTAACATAAATTTCATATCAGTATTAAAATATATCCTTTTATGTACTATTACAGGATATTGGTTTGGCAGAATTAGTACAACAGTGGACAAAATGTCTTGTGGTATTAAATCATATCCTTTTACATAATGCTATGGCTGACTTAATCTCTTTCACCCGTTCTGAGATTGTAAAATAAATACACGTATCATACTGGGATTGGTCTAATTGACTCTCTATTAAAATGCATGACCTTAGAAATATATTAGAAACCATTATTATGTTGTGTTCTTTTAATTTCTTGTATTTTGAGTAATTTTGGTTATAAATATATATTTTCATCCATATCACAGTTCAGTCTTTGGAACAATTTCTATGAACAGGATCCATGAAAGTGTTCTTGAAACAAGATTGTTATCATCCTCATCATTGTTTTAATTTCTGCTTATCTATGCTTACAGGGTCAGGCAAGATTCATTAAGACAATTTTTCTATGGCTGGATGCTCTTTCTGTCACTAACCCCAACCTGTTTCCAAGCAATGTAATATTTTCCTCTAGTCCAGTCATGCTTCACCACCTCATCCCATGACTCCCTGGATCTTCCTCTTCCATAGCTTCCTTGCACTGGTAGAGATTAGCACTTCTTCACACAGCTGTCCACAGTCATACACATCACATGAGCATTACAGGATATTGCCAACAAACAGTACTGCTTGTATAATAGTGATATTTGTTCACAGTGTGCAATGCCAAATCAAGGAGACAAAATACACATACACATATGCACATGCGTGTACACACAAACACACAATGCTTCTCCCAGTCCAGGAATTGAAACCTCAATCTCACAATCTTGAGTGCAATTCCCTAACCACTAAGCCATGCACCTCCTTATGTATGTATGTATATGTGTGTGTGTGTGTGTGGTGGGGTGTATTATTGCAGGCCATACACATACGCTCACTCATATGCAAGGAACTTCTTTTCCGATTCCACCTACCAAATTCATTAACAAGGCTTTGGTTGGCCAGAGCTGTAGTAAAAAGCACTTTCCTAAGGTGCTGCACTATGGGACTGAACCTGAAACCACATGCTTTCAAGGCATTTAGTTGAGCAACTTAACCCTAGTACTTGCATTCTTTTTTTTTTGAAATCCACTAATTATTCTGTTGGGCTTTTTTGCTGAGCTACTAAGTTACAGGAACATAAACAAACCAACACTGGTTGTCAAGCAGTGATAGGTGGTGGATGACGACTAGAGACACAAAGACACATGCGCATAGACATGTACATAAATACACACACACACACACACATACATACATACATACATACAACAGGCTTCCACACAGTTACTGTCTACAGATTTACATCACAAGGCATTGCTCAATTTGGGTGCCACATAGTGAGACTGAACCCCAAATCATGTGATTGCAAAGTAAGCTTCTTGTTTTACAACATGCCTGTGCTTACATTAATGAAACCATTAATACACACAGGGAACATGTAAATTAAGAATTTTATTTTTGTTTTTTGCTTACTTTTTAGTCACCGAGGATGGAGTAGTGCTTATGATTTTTTTGGTATTTTTTTTCTGTAATTCTGTAAAGTTACTGATAACAGTGGAAGAAGGAACCAAGGAAATAGTGTTGGTAGTGGTGCTGCTGCATATTAGAATTCAGTTTTGACAGGCAGTTAAATCATTCATGCAATGACTGATTGGTGTGACAAATTTATTCATTGCATCAAAATTTCATGCCATAATCACAGAAACAATTAATAAGCAATCTCTACATAGAAAAGAAGGAAGTTGCTGGAATATTGCTGTAATATGTTTATATGTAGACTCCAAGGAAATTCCAGTTTCTACATGACTAGTGATCATAGATGGAGACCGTTACGTTTATTGTGATGAAATAGCAGTGATCTGTGAAATTAAAATGGGATTGAAATTAGATTGGATATTTAGGAATTTTTATTTCCACTAAATAATCAATACAGATAATCTCCTTTACTTCATGATTTCACTGCAACAGATCTACAGATACTGTTTTACCAAAGACAGGTTATTTCAGTACTGAAGAATTTGAGTTTCAATAGTCACAACAAGAAAGAAAAAAAAAAAAATTAATAATATACCTTTCAACACTGAACCAATTTTATCTGGCAATTCCTAACAAGTAGAACTAACTAGTTGGTGTTCTACAAAATCATAGCATTGAGAGGCTAACTTAATAGAAATTATGGTATTTTCCAATAAAAAGAAAAAAAATTTGAGTTTTTAAGGAGATTTACTTTGAAATCTATAATTTGGAAGATTTTAGATTTTATCAAATATTTTATTCTATCAAACTGTTTCCAATATTATGTCGGGATTAAACTAGATTTACTCTGTATAATCCCTCTCCCTCCCCTTCCCCTGCTCTCTCATATTGGCCCCATTGCTTCTGAATATGAGGTGGTATCAAAAAGTTCCTGGATTAGTTCTGTAGCACACCAACAGATGGCAGCACATGGTTGTGTGTGCAGTGAGAGCTAGCAGTGACCTTCATGAAGCAGTGTGCTGAGTGACATTACTGTGTTTACTTCACAAGTTGTGAAATTTGTGTTTTTGTGATCACGTGTATGCTACAGCATACACGTGTGCAACCTTTGTCAGGGATAGTAAATTGGAACAAAAAGCAAATGTGGAATTTTGCATTGAACTTGGGAAGTCTGCTACACTACAGAGATGTTGAGCATACTTCAGCAAGCTTACAGCAATGAGGTAATGGGTTGTATGCAATGTTTCGAGTGGCATGGGCACTTCAGAAGCAAAAGAACATCCCTGGAAGGTGATGAGAAATCTGGAAGACTTGCCATGAGCATCACCCCTGAAAATGTGGAGAAAATTCATCAGCTTGTGCATGGGGATCATAAAAGGAGAATCAGTGTCATTATTGATGTTGTTGGTCCATCATATGTGTCCATGCACGCAATCCTAACGTCCATGAAGAATTGGATTCTTTACGACAACAATGTACCCTGCTACCGACCTCTCCTTACTTGTGAGTTTCTTGCCAAAGCAACATGGTATGGCATCTCTTCCCCAAGATGAAAATGCAGCTCAAAAGTTGCCATTTTAACATGAGATCAAGAACAAATTACAGAAGATCCTCAACTCACTTATGGAGAATGACTTCTAGGCCAGATTCCAAAAGTGGAAGAAATGCTGGGACTGGTATATTGCTGTGCAAGGTGACTATTTTGAAGGAGATGATGTTAAAACTTAGGTAAATAAGTTATTTATATACATTACTCCAGGAACTTTTTGATACCACCTTGTATGTTTTCTACACTAAATTCACACTTCATACAACAACCTTTCTTTCATTGAGGGAACTTTTTGTGACTGGTGAGTCTGCAAGTGATAGCAGCAGAATCTCTCTTAAATTACACACCACCCCATTGAAAAGGCAAGGATACAAAGAATAATGTAGTCTTAGCAACTCATTTGCCCAAGGAAAGGACAGTGAGATTATGGGTGGGGTGCTTTTGATCATATGTTTGCATAACAAGGGTTGATTTGGGGCTATACAACAATACTCCTCCCTTCTATTATTGCAACTACCATAAAAAACCCATTTAATTTATGCATTTTTTCTTTTTGCAAAAATTTAAATAAACTTTAGGGTGCGTAAATTACATGAGTAGATAGTTTCCAGAATTTTTTTTGAAATTTCTTTGTTGAAAAAAGACATACAGAATGTAAACATTTTTACTGGAAGTTGACTCATTTAGTGTCAGAATAGGTTTTTATGGAAAGAAACAAGGGCTTAAATATAATGAAGTTGACTTTTATTTATGCTGGACAGTATAATGCTTACTTTTTCTGTATAAATTTACTAAAACCAATAAATGGTTAACTACTTTTCGAAGTCTGATGTTCATGTTAGTAATCATGGTCCAGGCCATATTATTATAAACAACACAAACACTTTGTAATTTAATAGCTTTTAATGTGATACCTGTTAAACATAAGTTATCTTTATTTGATGAAAATTTAATAAAATCTAATTATAAGTAAGTGAAATTATGCTAAATACAACTTAATTGAAAACCTTTTTCCCCTGGCCATGTCAGCAGTTCTGAAAACTTTTGGGTGCAAATTTTACATGTGTAGAAGCCTTTTCTTGATAAAAATTTATCCTGAAAATCGCCTGTATAAATTACACTGGTGCGCAAATTACATGGGTTTTTATAGTATGTGCCCCACCCAAAACTGTCTCCAATGTTCACTATTTCCCCATTCAACTAGTAAATTTCAAGAATCCAAACCAAACATTTCTGGTATTTATTTAACCCAGTTATCCTAAGAATTGAATCCACATCTTGTTTAGATTCAGGTTAAACATGAAGAGATAAACCTATGATCAAATGCATTCCAGCCATGCCAATATTATCTACTTTTTCAAAATATATTTTGAAGATAAGGTGTGTTGCATAATAGGGTGTGTTATGAGAGAAGTTTGGTTGTTTTTATTATGTTGATTGACTAGGTAGAAGTTCCATTGTTGCTCAAAACAACAATGTAATTTATTGTGGAATAGAGGTAATTAAATAATTTATTGATTTTTATATTATCTAATCAATAATTTGAGTTTATACATTAGGAAACACCAGTTGTTATATAATGAGCTACAGCACCAATTATATATATTGGGATTGAATTATGATACCAATTATAAATATTCTTTTCTATTCTAGGCACAAGGCCTGAAATTTTGGGGGAGGGGGCCAGTTGATTAGATCGACCCCAGTACACAACTGGTACTTAATTTATCAACCCCGAAAGGATGAAAGGCAAAGTTGACCTTGATGGAATTTGAACTCAGAACATAAAGACATGAAATAACGCTAAGCATTTTGCCCGGCATGCTAATGTTTCTGCCAGCTCGCTGCCTAATCCAATTATAAATATTGGAAGTGAGGAGGCACAATGGCCCAGTGGTTAGAGCAGTGGACTCGCGGTCATAGGATCGCGGTTTCGATTCCCAGACCGGGCGTTGTGAGTGTTTATTGAGCGAAAACACCTAAAAAAGCTCCACGACGCTCCGGCAGGGGATGGTGGTGATCCCTGCTGTACTCTTTCACCACAACTTTCTCTCACTCTTACTTCCTGTTTCTGTTGTACCTGTATTTCAAGGGGCCGGCCTTGTCACTCTCTGTGTCACGCTGAATATCTCTGAGAACTACGTTAAGGGTGCACGTGTCTGTGGAGTGCTCAGCCACTTACACGTTAATTTCACGAGCAGGCTGTTCCATTGATTCGGATCAACCGGAACCCTCATCATCATAACCGACGAAGTGCTTCCCATTGGAAGTGAACTGCATCACCTGTAACATCTATATTAACAATCAAATCTTTGAGAAAGCAGCTTCTTGAAAGGTAAATGAAGCTAGCCCTAAGCAGCATTTTTAACTGACTGTGTTGTATAGCCAATTTGGAATGTTATATTTCTTGGAAGAGAACAACTATTAGTTTTATGAAATCTTCTCTAAGAAGACATGATGCCTAACTTTCTAAGACTAAGGGAATGGTATTTAAAACATTTTCGTCCCTCCTGAGGCTTTATTAAAAATAATTGAAATGGATGGATGGAAGCACTCCGTCGGTTACGATGACGAGGGTTCCGGTTGATCCGATCAATGGAACAGCCTGCTCATGAAATTAACGTGTAAGTGGCTGAGCACTCCACAGACACGTGTACCCTTAACGTAGTTCTCGGGGATATTCAGCGTGACACAGAGAGTGACAAGGCCGGCCCTTTGAAATACAGGTACAACAGAAACAGGAAGTAAGAGTGAGAGAAAGTTGTGGTGAAAGAGTACAGCAGGGATCACCACCATCCCCTGCCGGGGCCTCGTGGAATTTTAGGTATTTTCGCTCAATAAACACTCACAACGCCCGGTCTGGGAATCGAAACTGCGATCCTATGACCGCGAGTCCGCTGCCCTAACCACTGGGCCATTGTGCCTCCACCTGTATATATATATATATATAGGTACAGGTGTGGCTGCATGGTTAAGAAGTTCACATCACAACCATTTCATTTCAGGTTCAGTCCGTCTGCCTAGTACCTTGGACAAGTGTCTTCTACTATAACCTCAGGCTATCCAAAGCTTTGTGAATGGATTTGGTAGACAGCAACTGGAAGAATTCTGTTTTGTGTGTGTGTGTGTGTGTGTGTGTGTGTGTGTGATTGTCCCCCACCACTGCTTGACAACCAGTGTTGGTGTACTGATGCTCCAGTAATTTAACAGTTTGGCAAAAGACACCAACAGAATGAGTACTGAGTTGGAAAAGAAAATTAGTACTAGGGTCAATTCATTTGACAAAAATTTTTCAAAGTAGCGCCCCAACATGGCCGCAGTCAAATGACTGAAACAAGTAAAGGATAAAAAGATAATGTGATTGAATTTGGGAGACAGGAGCTGTACAAAAACCTGTCACACATTGTAGATATAGCAGCCAAATCCATCAAACTGACCCCGGCAGTCTATCTGCCTGATACAGCAACCAGATTATCCTTAAACCACACCTTACACACAACATGCTGGATATAGCAGCCAACTCACCCTGAAACTATGACCTGGTATAAACCCTAGACTTCTACAATTTTAAGGGAACTACAAAAGAATATTTTCACTATTACTAGAAAATGAATACCATATGTTTAAAATAGTATTATGATTAAAGATGGAACAGAAATAGCATGTGCGTAGTAGTAGTAGTAGTAGTAGTAGTAGTAGCAGCAGCAGCAGCAGCAGCAGCAGCAGCAGCAGCAGCAGTAGTAGTAGTAGTAGTAGTAGCAGCAGCAGTAGCAGCAGTAGTAGTAGCAGCAGTAGCAGTAGCAGTAGTAGTAGTAGTAGTAGCAGCAGCAGCAGCAACAGCCTCTGTACACACACGTCACACATACTCATGCATGCATACACACACAATTTTCAACAATTTTTTAGACTAAAATTCTCAAATTTGCAGAATAGCTCATCTAGTCTGTGGTTTAAGGCTTCTCCAATCATGTTTATTGTATCCTGGCAGCAATTCAGTTTATGAATCTATAATGAATAACAGTTTTCACATTTGACTTATATTTTCTTTTATTAGAAGATCATTCAAAAACAGTGTCACTCAGAACTTCCTATTGATTCTGTCATTTCAACATCAGAGAGAAAACTATATTCATTTTCCCAGTTATATTTTATTTTACTTCTTTATATTGTGATATGTTTTGTTAGGTTTAACTCTTTTCAACAATTTGCTTCTATGATAAAAACTAGCTTTAACCCTTTAGTGTTTAAACCGGCCATATCTGGCCCAAATATTCTATATGTTTTATAATCAAACTGGCAATATCTAGCCCCTCAAACCTAACCTACATTGACATTCTAAAAATAAACAATCACATCATTGAAACCTCAAAGCTTTAAGATAATGCATGATTAATTCAAAACAATTTGAGTGAAAAAGTATTACATTTAACAATGTAATAATGTGACAATGTAACAATGTTCAGAGTAATCTGAACACTAAAGGGTTAAAGTGATCTAAATTTTTAAAAAACTTCCATCAAAATTTCATGTCAATTTGTCCGAAACACCTGATTAATAATGACAAATATTTTACTAAGTTCTTCATTATTTTCAAAATGAATTGAAATAAAAGCAATGTATTTTAGTAAAAATATGGTTATAGGAGGGTTAAATAATCTCAGTTAACTGATTATGCTGTCTTAATGATGGCGGTCTCATTATCATGCTGTGCGTCTGTTTGAATCGGGCACTGTGAACCTAATTTATACATCATCATCATCATCATCATTTGGCGTCTGCTTTCCATGCTAGCATGGGTTGGACGGTTCAACTGGGGTCTGGGAAGCCAGAAGGCTGCGCCAGGCCCAGTCTGATCTGGCAGAGTTTCTACGGCTGGATGCCCTTCCTAACGTCAACCACTCCGTGAGTGTAGTGGGTGCTTTTTATGTGCCACCCGCACAGGTGCCAGATGGGGCTGGCAAACGGCCACGGACGGATGGTGCTTTTTACGTGCCACCGGCCCGGGGGCCAGGCTAGGCTGGCAACGGCCTTACAATATATAATAATTTACTCTTTTACTTGTTTCATTCATTTGACTGCGGCCATGCTGGAGCACCGCCTTTAGTTGAGCAAATCAACCCCAGGACTTATTCTTTGTCAGCCTAGTACTTATTCTATTGGTGCCTTTTGCCAAACTGCTAAGTTACGGGGACATAAACATGCCAGCATCGGTTGTCAAGTGATGTTGGGAGGACAAATGCAAACACACACACACACACATATATATATATATATATACATATATACGAAGGGCTTCTTTCAGTTTCCGTCTACCAGATCCACTTAAAAGGCTTTAGTTGGCCCGAGGCTATAGTAGAAGACACTTGCCCAGGTGCCATGCAGTGGGACTGAATCCGGAACCATGTGGTTGGTAAGCAAGCTACTTCCCACACAGCCACTCCTGGTAAGATGTATTGAAGTTTAGCCTTATATTGTCTATAAAAATATTATATCTTTTCTTTGCTCTTTCTCTTCTTACAATAAACAAGCTTAGAACTTAAAATACATGTTTTGAGGAAATATCTGACAATCTGAAAGTTTGTTTACTTATTAAACTGCTGTAAACAACAATAACAACAACAGCAACAATTTTAGCATTGATAACAACAATAAGAGCAATAGTAACAGCAAGTGCAATAACAAGTACAAGAGCAGCAACAACAACAAATAGAACTAAATAACAAGCTAAAAACAGAAGGGCAGAAGGCATCCCTGAGTATATCCAACCTCTTAGTCCATCTTATAAGTTAGCCCATTGCTCACTGTACAGTCATAAATCTATCTGTCTGTCTATTTGCTTGCATCATCATCAGCAGCAACAGCAGCCGTTCAAGAATTTGGACCTGAAGATCTCCATTTCCAGTGACTTTGAGGGCCACTTCCCAGTGGTGTCGGGCATCAACGAAGAGCCCTCAACTTTAGGAAGCACTCCGTCGGTTACGACGATGAGGGTTCCGGTTGATCCGAATCAACGGAACAGCCTGCTCGTGAAATTAACGTGTAAGTGGCTGAGCACTCCACAGACACGTGCACCCTTAATGTAGTTCTTGGGGATATTCAGCGTGACACAGAGAGTGACAAAGCCGGCCCTTTGAAATACAGGTACAACAGAAACAGGAAGTAAGAGTGAGAGAAAGTTGTGGTGAAAGAGTACAGCAGGGATCACCACCATCCCCTGCCGGAGCCTCATGGAGCTTTTAGGTGTTTTCGCTCAATAAACACTCACAACGCCCGGTCTGGGAATCGAAATCGCGATCCTATGACTGCGAGTCCGCTGCCCTAACCACTGGGCCATTGCGCCTCCAGCCCTCAACTACAACAAGACGATCAAAGTTTCTTTTTTTTCCAAGGTCTGGGGTCTCCCGCCCCTAAGCCCTGGACCATCACCTAATCACCCTTACCCGTCTTGTTGCTTAACAACAACAACAATAACAACAACAACAGCAGCAACAGCAGGGGTACTGGATGTGCAATGTCAGTGTGCATGTATGACAGAGTATAAGCATCTTGAAAGAAAAATTTAGCATAAGAGGCATCAGATATGGTGTGCAAGAGAGACAACTATGCTTGTATGGTCATGTGAGGCTTATGGATGAGGACAGCTGCATAAAGAAGTGCCAATCTCTAAATGTGGAAGGAACCTGTGGAAATGGTAGACCCAGGAAGACATGAGATGAGGTGGTGAAGCATGACACGTAAAAGCACCCGTGCTGGTGCCATGTCAAAGGCACCCACTACATTCTTGGAGTGGTTGGCATTAGGAAGGGCATCAAACTGCAGAAACCTGGTGCAGCTCTCCAGGTTACCAGTTCCAGTCAAACTGTCCAACCCATGCCAGCATCATGATGATTATGATATATATATATATTTATTTATTTATTTATTTATACATACATACATACATGCATACATTTATATATATATCACGTGATCACGTGACTGACCAGGCTATCAGATGTTGTTACACATCGCTGGTCACAATGCGCTTCGCATTGTTTTAGCCTTCGAATGACGCCACCCTGTTGGCTAAGCGAGCAGGCCAACAGAAGAAAGAGTGAGAGAAAGTTGTGGCAAAAGAGTACAGCAGGGATCGCCACCACCCCCTGCCGGAGCCTCGTGTTGCTTTAGGTGTTTTCGCTCAATAAACACTCACAACGCCCGGTCTGGGAAACGAAACCATGATCCTACGACCCCGAGTCCGCTGCCCTAACCACTGGGCCATTGCACCTCGACACACACACACATATATATATATACATACACACACAGGGCTGGCCAAAAGTCACCTGATAGTAAATCAAAATTCCATAAATACTATCTCAAGAAGGACAATTTTCATGATGTCTCATATTTAGATGTTTTTATTAAATTCATTCAGCTGTTAAACTTAAATAAATCTTGGAAGTAAATGGTTTTGATTTATTGTCAGGTGACTTTTGGCCAACCCTTTAGCATTGGTTTAACCCTTTAGCATTCAAACTGGCCATATTCAGCCAAAATATATAACCTGTTATATGTTGAAACTGGACAGATCCAGCTTCTCACCTCAATCCTACAATGTCATTCTAAAACTAAATCACATCATTGAAAACTCAAAGCAGTGAGATAATGCATGATTAATTCAAAACAATATAATTCTTTTATACTCTAGGCATATGGCCCAAAATTTTGGGAGAAGGGGAGGGGCAGTCAAATAGATTGATCCCAGTATGCAACTGGTACTTAGTTTATTGACTTCCAAAAGATGAAAGGCAAAGTCAACCTCAGCAAAATTTGAAGTCAGAACGTAAAGACAGATGAAATACCACTAAGCATTTCAGCTGGTGTGCTAACGTTTCTGCCAGCTTACTGCCTTTTCAAAACAATATAATAAACTATATTTGATATAGTAATCGAATAGGAGCACTCCATCGGATACGATGACGCGGGTCCCAGCTGATACGATCAACAGAACAGCCTGCTCGTGAAATTAATATGCAAGTGACTGAGCAATCCACAGACACGCGTATCCCTAACGTAGTTCTCAGGGAGATTCAGCATGACACAGAGTGTGACAAGGCCGGCCCTTTGAAATACAGGTACAACTCATTTTTGCCAGCTGAGTGGACTGGAGCAATGTGAAATAAAGTGTCTTTCTCAAGAACACAACACGTTGCCGGGATTTGAACTCACAACCTTACGATTGTGAGCTGAATGTCCTAATGACTAAGCCACGTGCCTTCATATTTGATAAAGTAATTGGAATACTAAAGGGTTTAACAGTCAAAAATTACTCTACCAATATACAAGAATGACAAATTAATGTTCCTTTTTAGTTCACCAAAACATCCATGCACTAACTGCAAGAGTTAACTTTGCCATAAAAGATGAAATCAACTTGTTCCACTAATGAAATACGCAGGACAGAAGTTGCATCTATTATCTAGGTTGACCTTTGGTGATTCCATTGAAGTAACATGGCAATTAATGCAATGTATTATCACTGCTTCATAACATTTTTTTTTTTTTTTTTTTCTTTTCAAAAAATCTCATTACTGGAGATCATTCCATTGTAGCAAAGATATGCAATCACCATATATAAGAGAACAATATAAATTGTAAGATGGTTGATTTTATCAATGCTTTTCATATCTACTGCTGGAGGGGTGGGGTGGGGTGGGGTGGTGTGGTACTGAAAATATACATAATGTAAATTAGAGTCCATGTTTTTCAATGGGAAACTAAGCAAGCAATGTAATCATTTGACATAATCTTTTAAGCATAATAATTTTTTTTTTTTGATTAGTCACTCTCCCTACCACCACCACCACCACCAGCCGCAGCCTATCTCTCTACCTCTTTCTCCTAATCATCATCATCATCATCATCATAGTTGTCATTTTATTTAATATTCTTCCAGTTGCACTTCACATCTGTTTTCTTTTCTAGATACAAGTTGAATTCATTGAGAATTTAGATAATGTTGATGTAAGTAGTTCTTGGAGCAGGATGTCCTATTTTTAGCTTCTACTCTTGGATGTCCTTTCTTGAAGCAACCATTCTGCCATGGAATATCATAACTCTACACCAAAAGCAATTAAGTCGAGTAAAATTTACTTTCGTTTTAAATCTGATTTACATTTAATATATTCCTTAACGAACTTGTGGTTGAACACTCCATAACATTCATTTTAGATGCTGAAAGAAAATCAGGAAGACGAAAATATAGTCTACTATGAAAATTGTAGGTGTGTGTGTGTGTGTGTGTATGCATGCATGAGTATGTGTGATGTGTGTGTATGCATGCATGAGTATGTGTGACGTGTGTGTATGCATGCATAAGTATGTGTGATGTGTGTGTACAGAGGCTGTTGCTGCTGCTGCTGCTACTACTACTACTACTACTACTGCTACTGCTGCTACTACTACTGCTGCTGCTGCTGCTACTACTACTACTACTGCTGCTGCTGCTGCTGCTGCTGCTACTACTACTACTACTACTACTACTACTACTACTACTACGCACATGCTATTTCTGTTCCATCTTTAATCATAATACTATTTTAAACATATGGTATTCATTTTCTAGTAATAGTGAAAATATTCTTTTGTAGTTCCCTTAAAATTGTAGAAGTCTAGGGTTTATACCAGGTCATAGTTTCAGGGTGAGTTGGCTGCTATATCCAGCATGTTGTGTGTAAGGTGTGGTTTAAGGATAATCTGGTTGCTGTATCAGGCAGATAGACTGCCGGGGTCAGTTTGATGGATTTGGCTGCTATATCTACAATGTGTGACAGGTTTTTGTACAGCTCCTGTCTCCCAAATTCAATCACATTATCTTTTTATCCTTTACTTGTTTCAGTCATTTGACTGCGGCCATGTTGGGGCGCTACCTTGAAAAATTTTTGTCAAATGAATTGACCCTAGTACTAATTTTCTTTTCCAACTCAGTACTCATTCTGTTGGTGTCTTTTGCCAAACTGTTAAATTACTGGAGCATAAGTACACCAACACTGGTTGTCAAGCAGTGGTGGGGGACAATCACACACACACACACAAAACAGAATTCTTCCAGTTGCTGTCTACCAAATCCATTCACAAAGCTTTGGATAGCCTGAGGTTATAGTAGAAGACACTTGTCCAAGGTACTAGGCAGACGGACTGAACCTGAAATGAAATGGTTGTGATGTGAACTTCTTAACCATGCAGCCACACCTGTACCTATATATATATATATATATACAGGTGGAGGCGCAATGGCCCAGTGGTTAGGGCAGCGGACTCGCGGTCATAGGATCGCGGTTTCGATTCCCAGACCGGGCGTTGTGAGTGTTTATTGAGCGAAAATACCTAAAGTTCCACGAGGCCCCGGCAGGGGATGGTGGTGATCCCTGCTGTACTCTTTCACCACAACTTTCTCTCACTCTTACTTCCTGTTTCTGTTGTACCTGTATTTCAAAGGGCCGGCCTTGTCACTCTCTGTGTCACGCTGAATATCCCCGAGAACTACGTTAAGGGTACACGTGTCTGTGGAGTGCTCAGCCACTTACACGTTAATTTCCACGAGCAGGCTGTTCCGTTGATTCGGATCAACCGGAACCCTCATCGTCGTAACCGATGGAGTGCTTCCCCGTATACAGGTACTGATCTTAGGATATTAAGGCTCATGGAGGAAATGACAGTGGATGAGATGCTTGGTGACATGAGGTTCTAGAGCAGATCCATCCATGAAACTGAGTGTTAGAAGAGTTGTGTCCCACCAACATGCTTTTCACTCACTCTACCCTCAGAAATCAAACTACAACTCCTCTTCTCTTCCTCACATTTCCTCTTCAAAAATTATGATTGTTTCCCAATCCCCTTTCTTGCCCTCACTGCCCTGTTCATTGTATCGCTACTTCCCACACACCCCAAACCCACAGCCACACCCTATTTTTCTAACCAGGTTCTAAGCTCATATTCTTGTTACTTGCACGTATACTCTAGCATTACAATATCTCTCTTACACTTTTGCTGTTTCCTACACTCTCTCTCTTTCCCTTTAGTCAATCTCTCTCTCTCCTTCTCTTGTTTTTCCTCTGACTAGGTAACCAAGTATCTCCTTTACTCCAGCACACTTGTTTCTGGCCCCTTTCTTGTACTTCTCTCTCTCTCTCTCTCTCTCTCTCTTTCTTTCTTTCACTGAGTAACCATGCACCTCCTCTATCGCAAGGCACCTATTTCTGCCTCTCTATTTCTCTGTTACTCTCTAATCTTTCATCATTTGATACTGGATCATCTCCTCTAATGTCCCCTCTGTTGTGGCAAGACACCTACTTCTGTCTCTCTGTCACTTTGTCACACCCTAACCTTGCATTCTCTGACACAAGTTCCATTCCTCAAATGCCTTGCCTCTCTCATAATTCCTTATCTTGTGAGTTACTTGGTTACCCTGCCAGTGTTGGTGCCACATTAAAAGCATCCAGTTCACACTGTAATGCAGTTGGCATTTGGAAGGGCATCCAGCTGTAAAAATCATGCCAAAACTAACTTCACCTGTGCTAGTGCCATGTAAAAAGTACTCAGTCCACTCTGTGGAGTGGTTGGTGTTCGGAAGGGCATCCAGGTGTAAAATCCCTGCCAAAACAGATACAGTAGCTGAGGGTAGTTTTTCTATCTGGCCGGCTCCTGTCATCCATCCTACCCATGCATGCCTGGAAGATGGATGTTAAATAATGATGATGATGATGATGACACATACACACATGCACTCGCGCACGCACGCACGCACACACACACACACACACACACACACACACATATTGGCCAGTTGCTCATCTATCTGAGAAAGAAGCACACTCTAAAACATTAGAGTAGTGATATTTAGAAGATTGTTTGTTATGGCAGGTTAGACATTCATTGATCATTGGTTTTGCGTCTATAAAGCTCTTAGCTATATAGGTGATCCTTTGACTCAAATGACTGGAAACACATAACCTCCAGTTGTAGAAAGGTTATGTGCATCTGGCCATTTGAGTCTGACAAGGTGCCTATATCGCTTTATAGGTGTGAAATCATTGGTCACTCTGACTAGCCATAACTAGCAACGTTCTAAAGATACACACACACACACAAACACATATTCATCATCACCATCACCATCACCACCACCACCACCACCACCACCACCACTACCATCATCATTATCATCATTTTAACGTCCACTTTAATGTTGAGATGGTTTGACAGAATTTATCGAGGCAGATTTTCTATGGATGGATGCACTTTCTGTTGCCAACTTTCTCCTGTTTCCAAGCAAGGTAATATTTTCCCATGACCAGACATGTTTTTACGGAAGACTGGAAATGGAAGACACTATAATGGTGACACACTCACATGTGAGTATGACACAATGTCAGGAAAGGAGATAGTAAGACAGACATACATGCAACACACGCACATACATACATATATGATGGGTTTCTTTCAGTTTCCTTCTTCCAAATCCACTCAGAAGGTTTTTGCCAACCTGGGGTTATAGTAGAAGTCACTTAACTTATCCATACAGTGGGACTAAACCCAGGACCATATATATGTATACACACACACCATCACCATCATCATCATCATCATCATCATCTTCATGTTTTTCATGTCCACCTTTCTATGCTTGTATGGGTTGGATGGAGTTTAATGAAGCAGATTTCCTGCTGCCAGTTGTCCTTCCTGTCACCAACTCTTATCTGTTTCCATGCAAAGTAATATTTTTTCTCCCTTAGTCACACATGTTTTTGCAGGATACTTGGAAATGAGTGACATTAACTTGCAACAATCACATGATGTCAGGATGCAAAGATGCATACATACATACTACATACATACATACATACATACATGGTGGCTGCCCCCTCGTTATTGAGTATGGCCATTGCACGAAGCTTAATCAATGTTGTTATCGTGCAATGCCTGTGCTCGAAGATTTTTTTTAAAGTGAGGAAAGGCTGTGCACTGAGTCAATCCCACTCACTAAGCAACAGCAGCCATAATCCGAAAAGAAGAACAAGTCAACATCATTGGTAACCACTGAGCCGCAGGTTTTATGTCAGAGTTATCTCAGTTACCTGAGTTACCTTCTCCTAGAAGGATGCCCTAACAAAGGCTAGGAGTCCTTCACTCCCAATGATTTAACTGCGCGATCGGGTATTCAGTCCAATTATTTCTATGTTCTTACGCATGATACAGCCTTAAGACATTTATTGGATGGCCGTTGACTCTCAAGAGTACCTCCGCCCTTTGACGGGTTTTGTTTTTTGTCCCACAGGGTGTCCAATAAACACCATCCTCACAAAGCAAGCTTGGTGGGGTTGCCAGTTTAGTCGCCAACGACCCGACCATGCAACAGGTTGTACTGGGTTACATGTTACCAGTAGCACTCAAAGTGACCTACATACATACATACAATAACGAAGTGGCTACACACAATATAAAACCAAAAAGAAAAAATTCAATTGTCTCTAATTGTGACTGACAGTGCAGGGTAGCACCTATATTACTAGAAATAAGAGCTAATATGTACATACAAACATATACACATACATACAACACAACTGACTAGATATTGTTGCATGGGACTACAAGGAAAAAATATGTTCTGTTGTGGAAATCAGCTGCTCTCTAGGACCAATGTGGTTAGAAAAATACATGAGAAAGTGGACATTAATAAGGAGCTTGCAAATCCAGGAACTAAGATACACTTTCAGCTTCAGACCTATTATTATTGGGGCAACAGGTTACACACCAATCCGTCTGAAGCAAAGTATGGCTGCACTTGGGATCTTGGGGAGAAAATGCAAATCCTTAATTCATACGTTACAGATGATCGCAGTATCTGGGACTATAAAAATCTGCTAGACCTTCTTAAAATTTAATGGATGATGAACAAAACAAGATACTTTTCTTCACAACCTTGCTTCCAAGTAGATGGCTGGTCAAAAATTATTCTAAATTAAAAAGAGAAACAGAACATACATTCAGACATACATACATACATACACACACACACACACACACACATACATACATACATACATACATACATATATACATACATACATACATATATACATACATACGCACACACACACACACATACATACATACATACATACATACATACATACATACATACATACACACACACACATACATACATACATACATACATACATACACACACACATACATACATACATACTTACATACATACATACATACATACACACACACACACACAACACACACACACACACACAACACATACATACATACATACATACATACATATATACATACATACATACATATATACATACATACGCACACACACACACACATACATACATACATACATACATACATACATACATACATACATACATACATACATACATACATACACACACACACATACATACATACATACATACATACATACATACACACACACATACATACATACTTACATACATACATACATACATACATACATACATACATACATACATACATACATACATACATACATACATACATACATACATACATACATGTATAATTTATTTGGTAAATTTGAATATTTTTGCTAATTTCCATGGCAATGGCAGAATTATTGACTAGCTATATCTGCTCATATAAAATCACAAAAAGTTTTAGCATATTTCTGAGTTCAACTACAGAACATAACAAAGATGAACTAGATATAAAGTAGTTCTCTATCGTTCATTCATAGAGAAGATGACGCTATGAAGCAGTGCAGGGAATGAATAAAGCTGAATTACTTTTGTGGTCTTGTTAGTGTTAATCTACTATTTTGCCTTTGTTCATCATCATCATCATCATCATCAAACGTCCGTTTTCCATGCTAGCATGGGTTGGACGGTTCAACTGGGGTCTGGAAAGCCAGAAGGCTGTGCCAGGCTCAGTCTGATCCAGCAGTGTTTCTACAGCTGGATGCCCTTCCTAACGTCAACCACTCTGTGAGTGTAGTGGATGTGTTTTCCGTGCCACTGGCACAGGGGCCAGGGGAGGCTGGCAACGGACACGATTGGTTGGTGCTTTTTACGTGCCATACACACACACACACACACACATATATTACTTGTAATCATGCAAAAAAAAATGTTTTCATCAGGTGAATACATGTAAGAGTTAAACATTTTGAATATCTCAATAGCAAGTAAAAGGTGCCATTTTGACTCTACTGACGGTTCAACTGGGGTCTGGGAAGCCAGAAGGCTGCGCCAGGCCCAGTCTGATCCGGCAGTGTTTCTACAGCTGGATGCCCTTCCTAACGCCAACCACTCTGTGAGTGTAGTGGGTGCTTTTTATGTGCCACCTGCACAGGTGCCAGACGAGGCTGGCAAACGGCCATGATCGGATGGTGCTTTTTACGTGCCACCGGCACAGTGGCCAGACAAGGCTGGCAACGGCTACAATCAGATGGTGCTTTTTACGTGCCACCGGCACAGAGGCCAGTCGGGGTGGTGCTGGCAACGGCCACGTTCGGATGGTTCTCTTACGTGCCACTGGCACTGGTATCACAGCTACAATTTCCATTGATGTTGATTGATTTCGATTTTGTTTTTCACTTGCCAAAAACAATGTGCTATGCTTACTGCACCTAGGTTTCCCAAGCAGTCACCCATCTAAGTACTGACTAGGCTCGACGTTGCTTAACTTTGGTGATCAGACGAGAACCGGTGCTTTCAACATGATATGGCCGTACAAAATTATAAAAATGGTCTACTAAGCCAAGTTGACAGAAATGGCTCATGCTATCACAGAGACATTCTCTTCCAGTTGTGGATCCAAATTAATGAAATAAGGCCCCATAATGTCACTATCTATAAGGACCATTTATCATTATCTTAAGCTTAAAATTTTTTAATCTCTACTGCAATGCAACAATGCTCAGCATTTTATAACACAAATGAATCATTTATAGATCCAATCAGAACTGTGATATTTGTGACTTCAGCTAATTACTAATTATTAATTGAAAGAACTTTTATTCATTTTTTTTAGCTTAAAATGGATTCTTCTTTAAATTAAACCAAATTACTGTATAATTAGTTGAATTAATAAGTTTAATTGGAACCTATTGCAGGACTCCTATAAAGTTATAAATCCATCTTGTATTAAAGAAAGGATTTAAAAATGTTATTCTCTTCTCTAGATTCCATATCTTTGATAAAATGAACATTTGTATTCATTAGCCATAATCAATTTTTTTTTAGCTGGTATGAAAAAAATGTACTTCAATTTCATTATTTAACATTTTTTTAATTAATTTACCAATGTTTGGTGATTATGGATCCATTTTACAATCAATAACCTCAGCAATGTTGGAAAACACGCATGGATTCTTGATAAAATACTGATTTCATCTATTACAAAATTCAGCAAAATTCATTTACTAATCATTGAAGTGAAAGCAACATGTTTGTGGGGAGTGCATCAAGTTTTACCATCAGAAATGCATTACTTACACTGGTCAACACATATTTTTTGGCACAAGGTTTATCAATGGTTTTTATCTAATTTTTAGGTGCTGAATCCAAATCTGGCAACAGATTTTGTCTATCACATTGTTAGAAACAGCTATTTAGTGCTCATAAAAGAAGAATTAACCCTTTAGTGTTCAAATTAACTTGTCAAATGTAATGCTTATCTGTTCAGATTAATTTGGATTTATTCAGGTTCAAGTGGGGTGTCCACAATATTTACCTGTAACTTTGTTACATAAGTATATGTTTTGTGTTTTAATCTAATAAATCAAAACACAAAATTGTGGGAGTAAATGTACATCAACATGTAAGAATTAAGCTTGGTTATAACAAAATATGAATGCAAAATCTCTATTCATTGTGGTAATTTGTTCTGATCTTCCTATTATTGCAAGAACTTCCTCTTTTTTGATGATCTCTTGTGAATAGTTTTTGGAATGTCTCTCAACAAGCTCTAGCAGTAATCTGCCATCATGTTTGAGTCCCTTCAGCCTTGGTAGCATTCTTGATGAAAGTATTCACCCTGTTCTTTGTTAACATCACCTAGGTTCCCTTAAAACTCACCCAAGTGACTGTATAAGTAGTGCAATTTAATGCTCATTCTACATTCAAGTGCTTGCAAACCCAAGAGCAGCTTCTCCATAATCCCTTGATAGTTGTCAGCTTTTCTGTTCCCAAGGAAATTCCACACAGCATCAGAGAAAATATTCCAAGCTCTAGCTCCCACTGCACTCATTACTGTAACAAAATGTGGATCCCTGGGGAGCGTTCTTATTTGAGCTTCATCAAATATTCTTGTCTTCTTCTTATCACTGAGACTTGGAAAAGTTGTACATATATATCTGAAGCAGTCTCCACTGTGATCAAGAGCTGTGATGAATTTCTTCATCACACCAAGTTTCAACACAGGTTTTATCCTGTTCTCCAAGTACTACTTTAAAGTAAGCAAGATACACTTTCTTGACAAAGTTATTAATGTTGTGCCTTTGAGCCTGTGGAGTGAAGTTTCCACAGATGTAACAGAAGATATTGGGGTCATTATAGCACATCCTTCTTTTTGATGTTGTATCCATAACTAGATTACCGTGGTTCAGTTCATACTTGAAAAGAAGGGGAAGGGTTTTAAAGCAAAATTCAACTTAAACATATTCAAAATTAGCATGGCAATCCAGCCAAAATTCCCACAAATAGTGGTACAAAGTTAACTTTTGGTATGCTCCAGGTAGATAAAGGTATATACCAATGGTACAAAAATCTAATGTGATAGAGTAAATCTAAAGTCAGTTTTGGAATCAGCACCCAAAAATTAGTCTAAGATTTTATGCCAGAAAATAAGTTTTTATTTTGTTGACCATTGTTATGCATCCATACAGCAAATTAAAAGATGCACAAATATATTAGATATTTACTAAAATTAAAAGTGTACATTGAAGTATATATCTAGTCTTTGTTATTTTTTAGATACAAGGGAACCCTGATCCAGTTGGACATTTGGTAAATTTGTCATGGTGAATTCATTGCAGTTGCAGGTACTTTACATCCTGGCAGATATTTTACCTTAACCCTTTAGCATTTAAACTATCTATATCCAACCCAAATATCCTATCTGTTTTATGTTCAAACCAGCCAGATCTGACCTCTCATACCTACCCTACAATGTCATTCAAAAAATATACAGTCATATCATCAAAATTTCAAAGCTATGAGATAATGCATGACTAAATTCAAAACAATGTGAATAAATAAGCATTACATTTGCCAGAGTAATCTGAATGCTAAAGGGCTAAATTTCAGCACCAGATAATTTCATCACAAGGCAATCATGAGCCAACACATTGTTATTCCAGATACATAAAGGCTGAATTCATTAGGCAACTTGCTGGCTGCTGCTGGGGTGATTTTTCATCTCCCTCTGATATTTATTGTGTTTTTAGCACAGCAAGTTCATAAGACATGTTATCTCAAGAAGAACACTGCAGTAACTGGCTGATCAATAGACTATGATACATTAAGCATGATACATAGAAGGCTATTTCAATTTAATACTGTCTGGATATGTATATACCGGATATATATGTATGTGTATACATACATGCATACATACATACATATATAGTCTTCTGTGATAAACATAAAAGACCATGGGGAAATATTACCCTGCTTGGAAATAAGTGATGGCTGTTGCTGACAGGAAGGGCATCTGGCTGTAGATAATCTGCTTTAAGAAATTGATTCCTAAATTTACTTTTCTGTCTTTTCTGCCTTGTCTGTCTGTCTGTCTGTCTGTCTGTCTGTCTGTCTGTCTGTCTGTCTCTCTCTCTCTCTCTCTCTCTCTCTCTCTCTCTCTCTCTCTCTTTCTCTTTCTCAGTATCTTTTGTTATTCAACAATTTCAACACCAACATCACTGCCAAAATCTCTGATACTGTCTTACCATAACTACCATCTGTTCATAACATACAATTGTGTGTATGTTTACATGTGTGCGTGTGTGTGTGTGTATGGCACGTAAAAAGCACCAACCAATTGTGTCCGTTGCCAGCCTCCCCTGGCCCCTGTGCCAGTGGCACGGAAAAGGCACCCACTACACTCATGGAGTGGTTGGCATTAGGAAGGGAATCCAGCTGTAGAAACACTGCCAGATCAGACAGGAGCCTGGTGCAGCCTCCTGGCTTTCCCAGATCCCTGGTTGAACCATCCAACCCATGCTAGCATGGAAAATGGACGTTAAACGATGATGATGATGATATATATATATATGTGTGTGGAGGCGCAATGGCCCAGTGGACTCGCAGTTGTAGGATTGCTGTTTCGATTCCCGGACTGGGCATTGTGAGTGTTTATTGAGCAAAAACACCTAAAGCTCCACGAGGCTTCGGCAGGGGGGCGGCGTGGCGATCCCCGCTGTACTCTTTCACTACAACTTTCTCTCACTCTTTCTTCTGTTGGCCTGCTCATTTAGCCAGCGGGATGGCGTCATTTGGAGGCTAAAACAATGCGCTTCGCATTGTGACCAGCGATGTGTAGCAACATCTGATAGCCTGGTCGGTCATGGTGGTCATGGTGATATATATATATATATTGCATTACCTACTCATTGAATTAACATGCAAAATGGATGAGTGCTCCATCTTTATTGTGTATCTTTATTGTAATTCTTTAGTAGAATCGGTATGGTACAGTGTCTGAAGGTTGAACTTTAAATTACATGCTCAGTCCATCCAGTGGGCTTCTGCATAGTTTCTCAAATTCATACTCAAATTCACTCATAAGGCTTGAGTTGACCAAGTCTATGGAAAAGGAACTTTCCCAAGGTGCTATACAGTAGGATCAAACCCTGAACCACAAGGTTGTGACAGGTACTTCTTAACCACTGAGCTATGCCTGCATCCATGACATGAGTTGGATGAATTATCATGGTCCAAGTTACTGTATTCCTAAACATATTACATATTCTAATGTCTTTTTGACAGCTTCCCTATAGCTTGATACCTAACCTAACACCAACCATTTTACAGTGCCAACATTAGAGTAGTTGTCAAGTCTTTAACAGGACTGGAGTAAAATGTCCTTTTTGACCTTACATTTAAACATCACTTTATAGAAAATTACTCTGCTATAGCCTGAAAGACTCTAATAAAGGAAAGTTTTGTGAACTGAGCTCTGATGGACCCCTGTCTATATGTTGAATTCATTACTGACTCTCATCTTGTAGACAGCATCTCTGTTGATGGCTTTATGTTCCTCACAAGCTATTTACCAAAGCCTAATTTCCTTAACCCTTTAGTGTTCAGATTATTCTATCAAACACAATGCTTATTGATTCCCATTGATTTGAATTAATCATGCATTATCTCATATCTTCAAGATCTTGATGGTGTAATTACTTAATGTAGAATAACATTGTAGGGTAGGTGTGAGGGCCTGGATCTGGTCAGTTTGAACATAAAACAGATTAAATATTTTGGCTGGATATGGCCGGTTTAAATACTAAAGGGTTAAAGAACCCCAAATTAAAGAGACTGGGATCCTGTCAAAGTCCTTTTGTATATGCAGTGAGCCCTCATTAAGTTGTATTAATATGGGAGGAAATGTGACCAGTATAGTTTATTATCTGAGTTAATCGATGGTAAGGCTTAATATTGTGTAACTACATGATATTGGAAATATATGCAATGTATGATAGACAGGAGTAAAATTACAGAAAATATTGCAATCATCATTTAGTAATGTGAAATGCAAAACTATACTGTACATTATTTAATATTACAATGTGTAAAAAGAAAAGTAAAAAATAATGCAGTAAATTGTTATGTGTTGTAGATGAGATGAGCTTAATGCGGAGGATGTAGAACTAGAGGTAATAACTTGATATTATGAATTAGCTGAGATGTATAGACAGGGGTCCATCAGAGCTCAATCCACAACACTTTCCTTTATTAGAGTCTTTCAGGCTATAGCAGAGTAACTTTCTATAAAGTGATGTGCAAATGTAAGGTCAAAAAGGACATTTTACTCCTGTTCTGTTAAAGACTTGACAACTACTCTAATGTTGGCACTGTAAAGTGGTTGGTGTTAGGTTATGCATCAAGCTATAGGGAAGTTGTCAAAAAGACTTTAAAAATATGACATGTTTAGGAATACAGTAACTTGGACCATGATAATTCATCCAACTCATGCCATGGATGCAGGCATAGCTCAGTGGTTAAGAAGTACCTGTCACAACCTTGTGGTCCAGGGTTTGATCCCACTGTATAGCACCTTGGGAAAGTTCCTTTTCCATAGACTTGGTCAACTCAAGCCTTATGAGTGAATTTGAGTATGAATTTGAGAAACTATGCTACACATCTTTGCCTTCCACTCATAGAAATTTGAAGTGACTAAAGGGTCACTAAGTCAATATCACCAACAAACTGCAGCAGGTTTGAGATGAATTGCCTTGAAGAATGAGTCGAATTTCAGTTGCTTACTTGCTAATACCAATTCTAAATAATAAATCCTCTTAAGGCTCTGTGATGTTGGTTAATATTGTTGAACAAAAGCATTTGTTAATAACTCAATGTACGAATTGTTGTTTGGCAGGAATTTCAAAATATTAGAAGGATTGGATTTCTTGGGTAGTGGTCTGACGTTCGTTAATACTTGGTATCTAGTGCTACCTGCTATGTTTTCATACCAGGTTCTGTGACATTCATTTTGCCTGCCCTTGAACTATACAATAAAAAATCGTTTGCTTCAAATCCTTGAAAACCACATTCTACCTCCACCTTATTCAAGTGTATCTTTTCAAGCATTGGCTACAATGAAAGTCTTCAGTACACTCCACGAAGCTATTAAATTGACTGAAAGTTGTGGTGAAAATTCTTTGTAGTTGAAAGTCTTAAGGTCATCCTCTTCGAAATCCAAATATCTTCATTGCTTACATTTATATCTTGATGCATTGGCTAGGACAGTGGTTCCCAGCCTGTGGTCTGCATAGGTAGTACTGGGGGTCTGTGAGCTAAATTCAAAATTTCACACACACACACAAGGATAAGCATATTAAAAGGGGTCTGCGTGAAAACTCAGTGAAAAGGTTGGGAACCAATGAGCTAGAACTGGGTGCTAACATTGGGTGGTAGACCTGGGTGAGCATGTGCTTCGTCAAAAATTGTGACGTCTTCACTTCGTCAGCTTGAAATGGAAGAAAAACTAGTCATTAAAGATATGAATGTGCTACGATTTATTTATTTATTTTTTTTTGGCTCATCATGTCTTTCAAATCTAACACATGTGTTGACCCCCTAACATCATTAACTTTAAAAGGTAAACAAAGTCATCATTCGTGTAATACCAAAATTTTTTCCTTTGTTTCAATCAGGATTCATTCTTAAAAATATCTTTAAAATATTCTCAGGTTCACCCCCATTATACGCTTGGGGAATTAAAGTAATTTAATTTCTTTTTGGATGGTTTCACTTCCTCTGTTGGTAGGTTGTCTGCTTCACCTTGGGTAATTTTGTTACTCCTTTTCATAGCATTTCTAAATCGCTCTAGCTACCACTCATTAACTTCGAAATTTTTGTCACCCATGTGCCAAATTATTTTGCCAGTAGTTCTTTGAATTTCTACACCATGGACATTGTTACCACTTCATTATGGCGTTATATTAACATTAGTATACTGAATACATAAACAAGTGCCTGTCCAACAGTGATTGCATCATCCATACTCTCAACAATGCGCCCTTAAATATGGTTTCTGATTATAAATATCTTGGGTCATACATATCATCATCTGGAAAAGACTTTCTAACTAGAAAGGGTATGGCCTGGTCAGCCTGTAATGACATGCATAAGATCTGGTCATCAAATCTAAGTAGAGACTTCAAAGTTGAAATCGTCAAAGCCACAGTCGAACCAATTCTACTATATGGCTCAAAAACCTGGACGTTATCAAAGAAGCTTGAGAGGCGGTTGGATGGAACCTACACTCGCCTCCTTATGAGAGCTCAAAATCTCTCGTGGAAGCGCCATCCAACCAAAATGCAAATATATGGGAAACTACCACCTGTGTCATCTCTTGTGAAAGGTAGGAGAGTCCAGTTTGCTGGACATTGTTGTAGAGCTGAAAAAGAAGTAATTTCTACTCTTCTCCTCTGGAAGCCATCTACTCGCAATACCAGAGGGCGCACACTCTCCTACCCTGATGTAATCTCCAGGGATACAGGCATCCAGCAACAGGACCTCCGTAATGCCATGATGGACCGTGAAGTCTGGCGTAGCATGGTAAATTCCATTGTCTCGACCACGGTCGAACAATGATGATGAACATTAGTATATTCTGCAACTATCACATGCATTATTCCACCAATAGCTGATGATTAGAGTTTGTATCAGCATTATATTTCAAAGGAAATACAGTGATGAATTTATACTTATCTTTGCTTATGCCTGAAACTATTTGCTTTTTAACATCGTTCTCTTCATAAACTTTCGTCATTGAACCAACAACATTTAGCTACCTTATAAGGTCAAATTTTTGATTCACATATAGGGTCATGTGCTTCGTTTTAGAAGCCATAATATAAAATACAAGGCTGAAAGATGCTTAATCAGTGAAATATCAACAAATATTAAGGGCAGCATAAGTTGTATGGTGTTGCATCTGGTGGTTAGTTGTATGGTATAAATTTTGCTCAAAATTAGACGTATAAACTTTAGGTTACTTTGGCCTGTTTCTGAGTGTGTATTATCAAGTTCGAAAACAAATTAAAACTAGATCACAATATTGCAAGAGCGTAAGTATTGTAAAGAAAATCACTTTCTTCATTTAGTAAGTTTTCAGCGAATTCTTATAGATAGTTTCTCCCTAAGAAGTCATGTATAAGTAACAGGCGTTTTCGGAGCCTCTGAAACTGGTGGAAAGAAGGTCGGGTCAGGTCACATGTGGAAACGTGCTGTTGTAGTGTGTTGCTGTATTCACCATCTGTCATTATATTCGCGGGTCCTCCTGAGAGACCCATCAATCGAAGTCCCAGTCACTCCCCATTTTAGCTGATATGAAGTGTGTCTCTAGCCCTTGTATTATTACAAGTTCTTGATTCCATGAGTTGTGTATAAAACAGTGAAAAGAAGGGATCTTTTCGGTTTGAACGGCAGTTTTTTCTAACAGTGTCATATGAAATTGTCATCCATAATTATGACCCTAGTATCGATCTATTGCATTTCAATCTGTTTTAGGGGTAGGGTTAGGGGTGGGGGGAAGGGTATCTTTTTTTCTTCACAAATGTAAATAAACCCAATCTGTTTCTTAAACGAGGGACATATTCATACGGCACAGAATGTTGTTTACCTCAATAGACGTCTTTGATTGGTTGAAATTGCAGAAATTGAAGAAAAAAAACAAATATCTTACAAACTATAGAATTTTCTCAATAAAGCCAAGAGAAAAAGATGTTTTATAAACACATTCTACCAGTATACAAAGTTAAAAATTTTTTAGTTATCTAGAAATTATGTTAAAAACTGCCGTTCAAACCGAAAAGATCCGAGTTTTCAATGAACTGCGACACTTTACAAAGTGTGCTTCTCAATTCAGTCAAAACACGGCATTTGATTTTGCAGCACTGGTTAGTCCATCACACAACGCAATTGGATACAAAACTGTATCCCGCGTAAAGCTAGACCAATTCAAGAAACAGATTCGGTCAAGTATTACACCATCATATGACCGGTTTATGTGACCAATCGTTAGGAACATACAGGATGAGTCGATTTCCGACTATTTAAGCCTAAACGATGCGAAAATTTATGACAACAATTGCGCTATACCATCTACCGTAACCATGTGCCAACATGAGCCGTCAGTCCAGCCGGATCCACAGTGAAGAGAAGACAGTAAACAAGGTCTAACTCAGAAAATCGAGCGACATGGCCAGACAGTTTGAACTGGTACTCAAGAATCATACAAGTAACAGAATGTATCCTAGTTTCTGAGTAGAGCTGTGGGTTGGATGCGAAATCCGACAAATGGTACCTATAACCATGCGAAGCGACCTGGTGCCAAAGGAGTTCAGTGGTTCCTAAAGGCCCCGGACAGTGTACAAGTCTTACAGTTATAGAGCAGAACATGGAGGACATGAGACCAAAGAACCTGAACGTTTGTTCTCCTGCATAGAAATCGGCAGCGTCAACACCTTGTCCAATGAGACCACAACTGCACCAACTCGGCCAAATATTTTTAGGACTTCAGACTCTCAGCTAATGTCGCTAGGAATCTTATTGCCAAGATAAGTGAAGCGATCAATGACTTTGGCATTCTCACCCGCAACAGAGACAGATGAGGCGGAGTTCTCCAAGAAGCCAACGAAGGATTGGATCTTTGTTTTGACCTAAGAGCTCAATCAGTGAAAGGAAAGCGCTCCTTAAGATATCCAAAGATTCAGCAAGAATAACTGCGTCATTAGTAAAATCTAGGCCTGTAAATCCTAGTTTCACCAACGAGTGCACTAATTAGCGAAAAGAATGGAAATAGTTATTCTGATGCAGATGATCTGGCCAGAATACTTGCATCAGCTTGGGCGTCTTAATTTAATGAAGTCTACAGATAATGTTCATTATCTAAGGTTTGTGAAAGTGCGTATATACAAGAGAATACATGCATGTTCACGCGGATATGTTTGGGAGGATCAGGTGCCGTAGATGAGTGTATGTGAAAAAGCATGTTTTTTTTAAATGCGTGTGAACACCTTATTAAGCTATTTGTGTAGTTGTGCATGTAATGTATAGATACATGTATATGTATACTTTGATACACGTGCATATAGATGCATTTGAGTACTGGTGTACGTAGATATCTGTGAAGATATGTACACTCTGCGGTAAAATTGTAGATCTCAAAAAGCAAGAGAGGTAATATGACGGTGCAATGGCTCGCAAAATATTCGCAAACAAGTTCGGTTTATGATTTATAAGTGTTCACTTTGTACTTTTTGAGCCAACCTGGAACAAACAAGAAAACATGCGTTCACAAATGTATGTGTATGAGTGTGCACGCGTGTGTTTTCAGATGTGAGTGTGTGTATGTGAGAAGTGTAGATGACTCTCTTGTCTTACGGGATACAAGATGACCTCTTGGTCTACAGTAAAATGTGCCTAGTATATACGTTGTAAAATGGTTGGCGAATAAGTGAATACAACCCAGTTGAGAGAACCCTTTAATTTTTTTGAGGATATGACGGCTTCTCTGTTGGTGGTGTTTTGATAAAATGTACCCAGTACCCTCTGTAAAGGGTTGGTTATAAGAAGGGCATCAAACTGCTGAATCGATGCCGAAAATTAAACGGACAAATGAAATAAAATCTTCTGATACCTTTAGGAAAGCCTGGTCTATTCAAACGCCTGGCCCTCACCCCATAATAAGTACCCGCCTTTCATTTTCCCTATTTCCTTATTCCCAGAGCTGTAACCCTTTGGAATTCACTTCTGCTTACGTTTTGTACACACATTTGATCTTACCTGACTGGGAAAGCTAGAGATGCTGTTCCTCTTTCCCCTCTCACCATAACCTCAAATCCGTCATAAAGGAGACATTACATCATGTATGTAAGCCTATCCCAGAATATTCTTTAAAAGACAGTCTGGTCAAGGCCTTAATGCCTCTGACAGTAGGTCTGTTCGATTAGAGCCGAAATCAGGCTAAACAGCAATTCATATATATATATATAGGTATATATAAGTCGCCAGCGAGATCATATATATATATATATATATATATATATATATATATATATATATATATATATATATATATATATATATATATATATTTATTTTATAGAAGGAGCTTCTACAGGACTAGAACTGTTTCATTCAAATGAAATCTTCAGAAGCTTCCTGGAGATTTCATTTGAATGAAACAGTTCTAGTCCTGTAGAAGCTCTTTCTATAAAATAAATTAATTTACTCTGCTATGTATTGAGTACCTTATTTACTGTGGTTAACCCCGACTCAACCCGGGACCTACATATATATATATATATATATATATTATATATATATATATATATATATATATATATATACACTCACACACACACACACATATATATACTCTCGCTGGCCACCTATCTGTGTACAGATATTTATCATTCATTCATTCAACATTACTCAGCTTGATAATGAAAAATAGCTGGGAAACACACGCACACGCACACACAGAAGATTCCCAGATGTTAAATCTTGCAGGACTGCTAAATGAATTGAGTAACGTCAAATTAAGAATCCTTTTAAACAAAAACAACGAAATCGCTTGCAGCACATTTGACTCCCTTGTCGTCAGCTCGACCGTTTCGCTGCTCGTCTCTATGCATACAAGATAAGGCATGAACTCCCCGCAATCTTATTTCTCCTTATAAATTCTGAGGCTTGGGTAAGAAGTAACACAATAAATTAATGTGATAGCAAAAACAACAAATTTAAGTGGTTTATAATGATTGCTGAAAGTTTCTGTATTTATATATATATATATATTCCTTTTCTTAGCTGCCTGCTACTGTCCGGCAATATAGAAGAAGCGCAAAAGTGCGAAGCTAAAAACGATTCATTCATTAACAGTGAGGTGGTCGGTGGCGGCGGCAGGTTGTTTCTTTCATAGGAACCGCCTTCTCTCTTTTTTTCTCCTTTCTTCCTCGCGCTTTCTCTCTCTCTCTCTCTTTCGTTTCCCTTCTCCCCATACTCCTCACTCTTTCGTTATGCTCCTCTTTCTCCCGCCTATCAATTTCCTCCCCTCCATCCCGTTGCACCCCATACCGGAGCCGCGGCCGTGGCTGCTGCCGGCGGCTACGGAAATTGCCGAGGGATTGCGGTCGGATAATCGAATGGCATTAACAGGTACACTTTTTCGGTGGTCACCGTGAATGGTAGTTGGATGTCCACTCGCAGTACCAGATCTCGGCCTGCCTTATTCCCTAAAGAATTCATCAATCGAGGTAAGATGCAGCCACCATGTGGTAGAATTAAGTAAAGTTTCAACACAGAGATAAACATTGTTAGTTTTGACAGCTTTTCTTTTTCCTTCTCATTCTCATCCGACCGTTGCCTCCTTTATTATTATCATTATTATTATTATTGTTGTTGTTATTGTCTATAAGGTGAGCCTTAGTAAGAGAGTGGGCAATGTATGGTCTCAGTGTTATGTGAGTGGTTATAAAATGGGTAATCCATTTAGTGTGCGTTCTAATTCTAAAACAGATCCCCCACTTCCTGGCCACCTTGTCGTTAATTACTCCTCCCCCTCCGTCCCCACTGTGTGCGTGTGTCCGTCGAGTGATTCATCTCTTATCTTCGTAGCACTAGAAGCGTGTATATGTATGTATATATATATATATATCTACATATATATAACTGTCTGTACGCGCGCTTTCCTGATTATTACTAGTTTTTGTGTATGTATGCACACACACACATATATATACACAATCATATACATAATTATATGTATTGAGTTTTATATATTCAGCCTAGCCAATTCCACCCTTCCTTCCCTGGCTCCCCCAGCCGAAATGAAATCATTCATCCTCGACAAACAAACAAACAAGCATGTGCCGTAGATGTTTCTCATTAATTTTTTTTCCTCTCCCGTCAGCTTCGATTGTTAGCAGGATCTTCGCTGTTTATTTATTTTCCACTTTCCCCTGCAATAACACAATCGAAACCAAGTAATCATCAATTTATAAATCTCTCTCGGCCTTTTCCTTCCTACCTATCTCTATCTTCTCCCTTCTCTCTTTCATTCTCCTCCTTTCTCTCTCTATCTATCTTCTCCCTTCTCTCTTTCATTCTCTTCCTTTCTCTCTCTATCTTCTCCCTTCTCTCTTTCGTTCTCTTCCTTTCTCTCTCTATCTATCTTCTCCCTTCTCTCTTTCATTCTCTTCCTACCTATCTCTATCTTCTCCCTTCTCTCTTTCATTCTCTTCCTTTCTCTCTCTATCTTCTCCCTTCTCTCTTTCAGTCTCTTCCTTTCTCTCTCTGTCCTGAAATGACCCGCATTGCTGGAATGCCGGTTTTCCAAAACGAAAGACAGCCAGCACACAGCAGGGAAAGAGGAGAAATCAGAGAGGGTGAGAGCAAGAGAGAAATAGAGTAGGAATGACTAATGGTTATATTATAAAGTAAGGTCTGAAAACAGGATGAATATTGTCAATAATGGTTACATTGTGGTGCTCTTTGACTCGAAGAAAATCTCTTCACAGCAATGTTATATGTTTAATGTAGACACTTTCCCCTCTGGGATGCAAACATCATTATTATCTGATAAAATCTTCATCTTCCCTCCTCGCCTCACAAACGAAATAGTTATATATAAGATTTTATCAATTTTTCTTTTAATTTTTTTAATCTCCTAATCTTTTGTCAAATTATTTTTCTCTATTATTTTATTTTTATTCGTGTGATTAATTTTTTTTTTTATTCTATCGAGTCCAGAACAATTATTAACTTCCATAGTCTTTCCATGGTCAGTTTCTTAAATTAGAAGCCAAAATTCCTCTTCTCAGCCGTCACTGGACATGCTACTCATTCGAATAATATTTAAATCCGTGTTATTACCAAATTCTTTATTGTTGTTGTTGGTTTTTCTCTTGCTTGAAAAGGCATGAACATCACAACCTAAAGTATTTCTTCATCAAAATTCATGCATATTTATATAAGAACTTAATAATTAATTTTTGGTTGAATTAACGAAAACGAAAGCGCAGTGGAGCTCTGCTGTATTTTGTTTAATATTGTTGTTTAGCTCCAGGTCAGTCATGAATGAAGAGGCAACCCAGCTGTGACAATCTCGTCTTTTAAAGCTATTTCAGGACGACAATATCCCACATTGTTTTTATTTATTATTATTATTTTTTAATAGTAAGGTGTGATTTGAGAAAGATTTGACTGATAGTTTTAGCAGATCAGGCTTCATTTTTTTGGCTCCAGTTTGATTCATTTTTGGGGTTCAGATTTCGCTTTCTAATTCTTTTGCTGGGATAAGTAGATAAAATAGATATAAAGGAAATATTAGAATAGATCCAATCGATTGTACACTATTTCTTTCAGAAATTCATGTCGCAATTTCTCCTTACCAAGGTTTCTTTGACAGACACAGGGAAGGGATGTGAATGAGGTACGTGCGACGTTCATTCTTTCCCCAGACATTAGCTGCGCAAGTGTAAAATTATTTCAACTTAGAATCGAACCTGTGTCGCAGACTCGCTTTTGTGGGAACCCTTTTTTCAGTCCACCGTTATTTCTGAAGAAAGCGGTGGTTCAAATCCTGTGAGAGTCGACTTTACTTTTCACTCATTCTGTGTTGATAAAATACCAGTGATTCTACTAGTGAGATTGTTTAAATCGACATACCCTGTAATTGTTAGTGTAAAAAATTTCAGTCAAGTTATGGTATTGCTTTCTCATCTGACCAGCTTTGTTTATAAGTGGTAGCACAAGCGGGCATATACATATATGGTTACAAACATGTAGCTCTTGTGGTGTACATATGGTTATTTACATGTTCTGATGGCAGACATGGTTATTAACATGTGGCTTTGACGTGCACATTGATTATTTCACATGGGTTTCAGACACATGATTATATTCACATGTAGTTCTAGTATAAACGTGGTTATTTACATGCTTATGTTTGTTGGGTTAATTGTCAGTATTAAAACATTTCGAATGTTTTTGTTTACTCAAACTACTGTGTACACACATGTACATATTCACACACACACATACGTACGCACGCGCGTACTATTGTCGATATTATCTCCTATTCAATAAGAAATGTCAAAAACAGCAGACATATCCTGTTTCTAAGACTCCAAACCCGAATCCTAGGTGTCTTGCCTTTATCTTTCTTCAACATCCATAGACATTGTAATGCCGTCATTTTCAGATTCTGCTTGAGCTAGAGTTTCTAATGTGCCAGTAGGTCAAATCTTGATGCTTTTTAGAGAGTTCTTTTGATGAAGTCACTGACCTTGCACTATTATGAAATAAGCTTTATTTTTAAAACCTGGTTATGTTTTTTTATATAGTACTTATATCGTCCAACCCATGCTAGCGTGGAGAACGGACGTTAAACGATGATGATGATGATTTATTGCCTCCAACGGCTTCATCTTGCATTACTTCCCAAGAATCTTTGCTGAAATTTCCACCTTTCCATTCTGGATCAGCCATCACATTCCAAATCAGTTCTTGTTAAGAGTTACCACTTTCTCAAACAGGCCACAGACCAGGTCTCATTTATATGTTCCAATTTTGGCATGATTTCTATGGCTGGATGCCTATCCTCACCCCAACCACTTTACTGAGCATATTAGGTTCTTTTATTGTGGTACAAATACTACTTTGCAAGACTAAAAGATCTACACTACCTTCCAACCACCTTATAGAGTGTACTTAGTTGCTAGATAAACACATTTTTGTGCAAATATTATTTAGACAAATATTTTCTTAGAATAGATAAATTGATAACAATACGAAATATTCAAAGCAATATTGTGCATTATTAATGATAATAATTGCTGGCCTGGGGGGGGGGGGTTCAGTCTGTCTCTATGTAAATATATTTTCATACAGATATTGTTTAGACAAATTGATGATCATTTTTGTGAAAATAGATAAATAGGCACAGGCATCATGGTTGTGTGGTTAAGATGTTTGTTTGCCAACCATATGGTTTCGGGTGAAGTCCTACTGCCTGACAACTTGAGTATCTTCTGCTATAGCCCCAGGCCAACTATATACAAATTTTGTTTCAGTCTTCATCTACCAAAGCCTTGTGAGTGGATTTGGTAGATAGAAACCCAAAAGAAACCCCATTGTATATATATATATATATATGTGTTTGTGTGTGTGTGTGACAGAGAAAATGGTTTTGTTTATTTGTTGTGATGTAGTGTGATTTTTGTAAATGAATGTCATTCATTTCCAATATCCTGTGAAAATATGTCTGGTCATGAGGAAATATTACCTTGCTTGGAAACATTGGGAAGAGCATCTGGCCATAGAAAATCTGTCTCAATAAACTCTATCTGACCCATGCAAGCATGGAGAATTGGACGTTAAAACGATGATGATTTTGATGTGTGTGTGTGTTGTTTTTCATATGTTTTTGAGCTCTAATTGTAAACAAATGTCATTTTCAATCAAGTGGTGTCATTGTTTGTAATTTTCTGTCAAAGTATGTCTTACCATTGTGCTGGTCATGTTGAAACAATTAAGGGAAATATATTCTTGTAATATTTCGTTTTTGGATTTGGTTTGCAAGATTCTTTATATGAGTTCGTGTGTTGAAGCATATTCTGTTGTGTCTGGGGAGAGTCATTTTATTTTTGTGCCTTATAATGTAACACACTCATCAGTAAAATTTCCACTTCTTTCTTTTTTTTTTTTTAAAATAAGAAATAAGTGGAAATTTTACCGGTGAGTGTCATAAATTATAAGGCACAAAAAGAAAATGACTCTCCCCAGACACAACAGAATATTCTTGTAATATTAAGGGAAATATTACCTTGCTTGAAAACAAGTGAGAATTGGCCACAAAAAGAGCATCCATCCAAAGAAAATCTGCCTCAGTGAATTTTGTCTGACTTCTGCAAATGTGGAAAAAGTGTCTGTTAAAATCATGATAATGAAATGAACATTTCCTTGAAAATGGCAAAATATTTCATATATTTTTTTATAATTATATTTTAATCTTCTGCCATGTAAATTATGTACAGTTACACTGGTGATCATTATATAAGTTTTAAAATTGTAGATATAGTTTTGTTTGCATGATGGTGTTTTGTATATTTGCATTTGGATATATGATTTAACGAAGTGGATGTAAAGAAATGTATTCACACGATGCACATTGAGTACTACTATGTGAGACCCCAAACACTCTCTACGGTCTCATGAGATGCCTTACTCTTTATAAAAGTTCAATGAGTCCATCTTAACATTCTACAAGGGTGTTACAACATGGTGAACTCATTTAAACTATCATATGATAATAAGACGAGGAGCAGTACTACAACCCCCCAACACATGTATGTATCATGGGCTTTTTTCTGTTTCCATTATACACTTGCCTAAAGTGCCATGCAATGGGACTGAAGCCAAGCAAACTTCTTCATCACCCAACCATTCTTGCATCTATGTCAGAAATTACTATTTGTTGTTGTTAGCACTCTGGGGCAAGAGGTAAGCTAGCATCACTACAGTTTCAGCTCCACTTTCATGGGTGAAACCCATGCAAGCATGGAAAAGTGGGTGTTAAATGATAATGATATACACACACACATATGCATGTATACATAGATACACATATGATATATATATGTGTGTGTGTGTGTATATATATATATATATGTGTGTGTGTGTATATATATATATATATGTATATATGTTGGCTGGACCTCAAAAATTCCAGACAAACAGGTCCTGAGGATAGCTAATATCTTGAGTATTGAGGCGATGGTGCACAAGCACCGGTTACATTGGACTGGACACCTTATTAGAATGAAGGATAGCAGGATGCCTAAGCAGATGCTCTATGGAGAACTTGTGAATGGAAGGAGACTCCGGCAGAAACCAAGGCTGCAATTTAAGGACTGTGTCAAGTCCTCATTAAAGGCCTGTGATATTCAGGACACTGACTGGGAGAACAATGCCTGTCATCGCCACAGATGGAGGAAGCAGGTTAAGGAGGGGATTGACACTTTTGAGAGAGCACGTATCCAGCATGAAGAACTTAAGCGAGCTGCGCGAAAGCACACGGCTCGTATAGTGAATGGGGAAGGCTTGGTCTGCAATGTTTGCAGTCATGTATGCTTGTCAAGAGCAGGGCTCATTATCCACCAACGGAGCTGCAAATGCAAAATATAAGCTAGTCCTAGAGCGCACAATGTTCCTGAAGGTCGGCAATGGTCTTCCTCGGTTACAAGTGGATGTATATATATATATATGTGTGTGTGTGTATATATATATATATATATATAATATATATATATATATGTAATCCAACATAATATCCGAAAGTTGATGAACAAACTAAATTTGTTTCTCCATTTTCTTATTTGTATTATATATATATATGTGGAGGCGCAATGGCCTAGTGGTTAGGGCAGCGGACTCGCGGTTGCAGGATCGCAGTTTCGATTCCCAGACCGGGCATTGTGAGTGTTTATTGAATGAAAACACCTAAGAGTAGTGATCCCTGCTGTACTCTTTCACCACTCTCCCACTCTTTCGTCTGTTGGCCTGCTCGCTTAGCCAGCGGGGTGGCGTCATTCAAAGGCTAAAACAATGTGAACACATAGTGACCAGCGATGTGTAACAACATCTGATGGTCTGGTCGGTCACGTGATCACGTGATATATATATATATATGTAAAAAAATACAAACTGGGACAAGAATGCAAAACATTTAGAAGACGATACAAAAAACACGGACGGGACATTCGAAGCCTTCAATCTTCAGTCAAGAACCGGATCATCCTCGCAATTTCGGCTGATTAATCTTGAGATTGCTCTGATCTGGCCAGCCCCAAGGAAAATCTAAGCCAAGCGCATTAGATTCCTTGGAAGAAAGCCTCGCATGTATACAAACGGAAAAACGAATATGAATACAAAAATACATAAAAACAACAATAATAATAATATGTAAAAACAATAATGATAATAATAATAACAAAAACAGGATTTCACAAACAGGCGTCTTTTGACTGGACGAGTAAACTTTGAGCTGGCGTGTTAGAAAAATGCCTTAGGGCAGAGAGAAAAAAGTGTGTCTTGCCACAACGACTGCTAAGCACAAAAGGCCGGCAATCGGTCAGTCAGTCACATGTGAGGAGAAGAGAGAGGAACAGAGGAATTAGGGAGGGGGAGAAGAGAGAGAAAAAAGGGGAACAAGGAACCAAGGAGGAGGAGAAGAGAGAGAGAGCGAGAAAGAGACACATCAAAGTGAAGTGCAAAGTGAGAAAGGCAGAGAAATGTAGGGGAGAGGGGGAGAGACAGTGTTATAGAGTCATACCAAGTTTAAAGAAATATGTACTTATAAGACAAAAGGGTACGTGCGCCGTTATATATATATTTATATATGTAAAAAAATACAAACTGGGATAAGAACGAAAAACATTTAGAAGACGATACATATATATGTATAAATGTATATGTATATATAGATGTACATGTGTATATATATATGTATATATATGTATATGTGTATATATGTATGTGTATATGTGTATATATATATACATGTATATATGTGATATGTATGTGTATATATATATCATCATCATCATCATCATCATCGTCGTTTAGCGTCCGTTTTCCATGCTAGCATGGGTTGGACGGTTCTACTGGGGTCTGTGAAGCCAGAAGGCTTCATCAGGCCCAGTCAAATCTGGCAGTGTTTCTACGGCTGGATGCCCTTCCTAACGCCAACCACTCCGTGAGTGTAGTGGGTGCTTTTTACGTGCCACCCGCACAGGTGCCAGACAGAGCTGGCAAACGGCCACGAACGGATGGTGCTTTTTATGTGCTACCGGCACGAGGGCCAGGCGAGGCTGGCAACGGACACGAACGGATGGTGCTTTTATATATATATATATATATGTTAATGTATATGAATATATAGTGAGAATTTACAAAGGACGAAGACAGGTGTGTAAACAAGAAGCAGATGTATAAATTTAATGCTCGGGAAGTGAGATAGTCTTTTACGTTTCGAGCCTATACTCTTTGACAGAAAGGAACACAGAAATAAACAGGAAGAGAAAATTAAAAAATTTAGTGGCAAGCGATCTATCATGGTGAATGCCAGACAAAGAGGTCACACAGGAGAGCTAGGAAGAAAGGGAGGGAGTAAAGTAGTGATGATATATATGTATGTGTGTGTGTGTATGTGTATATATATATGTGTATATGTATATATGTGTATATGTATCATCATCATCATCATCATCGTCGTTTAACGTCCGTTCTCCATGCTAGCATGGGTTGGACGGTTCGACCGGGGATCTGGGAAGCCAGAAGGCTGCACCAGGCTCCTGTCTTATCTGGCAGTGTTTCTACAGCTGGATGCCCTTCCTAACGCCAACCACTCCGTGAGTGTAGTGGGTGCTTTTTACGTGCCACCTGCACAGGTGCCAGGCGAGGCTGGCAACGGCCACGGTCGGATTGGTGTATTTTATGTGCCACCGGCACGGAAGCCAGACGAGGCAGTGCTGGCATCGGCTACAAGTCGGATGGTGCTTTTTACGTACCACCAGACCAGGGATCCTGGCTGGTTCAATTCCATTTCGATTTCGCTTGCCCCAACATGTCTTCGCAAGCAAGGGGGTTGGCATGGGTGCCTGTTGTACGGTCAGATTGGTGTATTTTACGTGATATATATATATATAGGCGCAGGAGTGGCTGTGTGGTAAGTAGCTTGCTAACCAACCACATGGTTCCGGGTTCAGTCCCACTGTGTGGCATCTTGGGCAAGTGTCTTCTGCTATGGCCCCGGGCCGACCAATGCCTTGTAAGTGGATTTGGTAGACGGAAACTGAAAGAAGCCCGTCGTATATATGTATATATATATGGACGCTAAACGATGATGATGATGATGTATGTGTGTGTATGTGTTTGTCCCCCTAGCATTGCTTGACAACCAATGCTGGTGTGTTTACGTCCCCGTCACTTTGCGGTTCGGCAAAAGAGACCGATAGAATAAATACTGGGCTTACAAAGAATAAGTCCCGGGGTTGATTTGCTTGACTAAAGGCTGTGCTCCGGCATGGCCACAGTCAAATGACTGAAACAAGTAAAAGAGTATATATATCTCCTCACCACTATCCACACCGCCCTTGCCAGAGCACATCCGCACCATGCAAGTCTCTCAGGCATTTAGGGAGGATGTTGAAGAGCTGTGGTCCTCTGAAACCCAAGCTGTTGCAATATCTGGTCCTGTATTTTGATGGTGATGTTGGAATCTTTGGCACCATGCAGTGGCGCCCCGTTCTGCAGTTGGGGTAACTTTGAATGCCAAAGTTTGGGACAAGACCCTCCAGGATTTTCCAGATGTATATCACTGCATATCTCTCCCGCCTTCGCTCTAGGGAGAAGAGTTTTAATACTTTCAGTCTTTCCCAGTAGCTGATATGTTGCATTGAGACGATCTTCTTAGTGTAGCTTCTTTGAATTGCTTCGAGTTCTGCTGTTAGCTTTATATTGTGTGGTGGCCATAGTTGGGAGCAGTAGTCCAAGCGGCTGAGGACGAAAGTTTTCCAAAGGACCATTAGTGTCTCCTTCTCTCTAGTTCTGAAAGTTCGGAGAATCCATCCAGCTAGCCGTCTGCATTTTATCACCAAATTAGTAATATGCACTTGGAAAGATGCATAATTGCTCATGTCCATGCCCAGGTCACGCACTGATTTTGATTCAGGAATTACAATTCTTCCCGGGCCAGTGTATCCAGTCTGCATGTCGTTTACCTTTGTGTGCCGGTAGCGCAGGGCCTGGAACTTCCCTGCATTAAAGTGAATGTTGTTGTCCTCAGCCCACCTGTATATTGTATCCAACTCCTGTTGCAGATGTGCAATATTTCCAGGGTTTTGTATTGTGTGGGAGACTTTTGTGTCATCTGCATAGCTAGCATACACAGATATATATACACACACATATATATACATACACATATATATACACACACAAATATATATATACATACACATATATATACACACACACATATATATATACAGATAGACACACATATATATATACATACATACATATATATATAGGTGCAGGAGTGGCTGTGTGGTAAGTAGCTTGCTTACCAACCACTATAGCCTCGGACCCAACCAAAGCTCTGTGAGTAGATTTGGTAGTCGGAAACTCAAAGAAGCCCATCGTGTATATATATATATATATATATATACATACATATACATGTAAAATAACATATAAATATATGCATATATATGTATATATATGTGTACATACCTGCATATACATGTATATACACATGCATATATGAGTACAGGAAATCAAAAAAATGTAAACAAAATGAGAAACGAGAACATAAAAAATAAAGAAATAGAAAATGAAAGAAGCAAACAAACTGAGAAACAAGATAGGCAACATAAAGAATATTCCCTTCATCAGTTGTCCCCAGTTTCACCTACTCTGCGTTTTGATACATATATATATATATGTATGTATGTATATGTACATGTGGAGGCGCAATGGCCCAGTGGTTAGGGCAGCAGACTTGCGGTCGTAGGATTGTGGTTTTGATTCCCAGACCGGGCATTGTGAATGTTTATTGAGCGAAGACACCTAAAAGCTCCACGAGGCTCCGGCAAGGGGTGGTGATCCCTGCTGTACTCTTTCACCACTCTTTCTCTCACTCTTTCTTCTGTTGGCCTTCTTGCTTAGCCAGCGGGGTGGCGTCATTCTAAGGCTAAAACAATGCGAACGCATTGTGACTAGCGATGTGTAACAACATCTGATGGTCTGGTCGGTCACGTGATATGTACATAACAATAAATATTACTATATATATATATATTTCTTTTAAAGTTTCAGCTCAGAGCTGCAGCCATGCTGATGCACTGCCATTTTGCGCAACACTGTTATTAACGAGGAGCCTCCTCTAATATGTGGCACTTGATAAAGAATGGAGTTTGATATAGCTACTCTCATTTGCACCTCTTGCCGTAAGGTAGGCTCATCTGGGACTCTCGACAGGAAGAGGTCCAACTTTGATTTAAAAACCCTTACATCTACTTTGTTCAAGTTCCTCAGACTCTTTGGGAGAACATTAAAAAGCTGTGGGCCCTTGAAACCCAGGCTGTTGCAGTAACTGGTCCGAAGCATGATGGCATTGCTGGGATCTTTGGCACCGTGCAGTGTTGTCCCGTTCCGGCATTGGTGTAGCTTTCAATGCCAAAATTTGGCACAATTCCTTCCAGGATCTTCCAGATATATATTACTTCATACCTATCCTGTCTTCTCTCCAGGGAGTAGAGTCTTAGCTGTTTCAACCTTTCCCAGTAGCTGAGCTGTTGTAAAGAGACGATCTTCTTTGTGAATCTTCTCTGGATTGCTTCAAGGTCCACTGTTAATCTCACACTGGTGGGTGACCATAGCTGTGAGCACTAATCCAGGCGGCTGAGGACAAATGTCCGCCAGAAGGCCATCATGGTTTCCTTATCTCTGGTTCTGAATGTTCTTAGGATCCATCCAGCCAGTTGTCTGCACTTTGTCGCCATCCTGGTAATGTGCACTTGGAAGGAGGTATCATCACTCATGTCGATACCCAGATCCCTCACTGACTTAGGCTCTGGGATTGAAATTCCCTGTGGACCGGTGTACCCTGTAGGTTTAATATTCAGTTTTGGATGCTGGTAGCGCAGGACCTGGAATTTTTCAGCATTAAACTGCATATTATTATCCTCAGCCCATCTGTAAATTGAGTCGAACTCCTGCTGTAGGTGTGCAACATCGCTGGGGTTCTATATTTTCTGTGAGACTTTCGTATCATCTGCATAGCTTGCCAGAGTGGCACATATATATATATATATATATATATATAGCGGGCGCTAAATGATGATGATGATGATATATATATATGTATGTATGTATGTACATAACTATAAATATTACTATATATATATATATATATATATATGTATGTATATGTACATAACTATAAATATTACTATATTTTTTCTTCTCTCCTTGAATCTTTGCGATCCGTCTTTCCCTCCTCGATGGTCTGCTCTTTGCCGTTGATTCCACCTTCCCTGTTGTTTCCAGTCCAAATCTTTTCTCTCCTTCCTGGTAGATTGTATTAGCCAGGTTTTCGAGCTTTTGTTCGTTGTCGCCTTTGAATTTGGTGGTCATTCTTGCTTCCTCATTGTCAAATAGTTTGTAACTCGCTGCGTCATTTGCTTTCAGCCACTTACATACATATACATACACACACATATATACATATGCATATACATACAGATATATGCGTACATGTTCACACACATCCGTAAATGTATTCGTGCACATGCATATGCACATACATACATGTGCTTACACACAGTTACGCACGCCTGCATACAGGTACTCACGTATACTTGTATACACATACTCTCACTCATATATTTGTATATACATATGCATGTACATATACACTCACACGCACACACATATATACACATTTTCTTTTTCTATTGCCCTTTTCAAGCCTAGGTAGGCTCATGGACCCAGTTTCCCGGTTTCTGTGTCATATGTCCCCCCCCCCCCGCTGGACGAGATGCCAGTCCATCGCAGCGTTACTCAAGAAACAGAAAGAGAGAGTTAGAGAAAGTTGTGGCGAAAGAGTACAACAAGGGTCGCCGCCACCCCCTGCCGGAGTTTCGTGGAGCTTTTTTAAGTGTTTTCGCTCAATAAACACACAATGCCCGGTTTGGGAATCGAAACGTGATCCTCCGACCATGAGTCCGCTGCCTTAACCACTGGGCCATTGCGCCTCCACATATATACATATACATACATTCTGCGGCGAGATTGCAGAAACGTTAGCACGCCGGGCGAAATGCATAGCCGTATTTTGTCTGCCGTTATGTTCTGAGTTCAAATTCCGCCGAGGTCATCTTTGCCTTTCATCCTTTCGGGGTCGATAAATAAAGTACCAGTTTCGCACTGGGGTTGATGTAATCAACTTAAACCCTTTGTCTATTCTTGTTTGTCCCCTCTATGTTTAGCCCCTTGTGGGTAATAAAGAAATATATATACATATACATACATAAAAATACATGCACACACATTTACACACACATGTATCTGTTTGTATCTCCATATATGTAGTATTAAATGATTGAGACCTTTAAAATAAGATAGGGCAGTTAAAACTTTAAAGATTAAAAATTAAAATGGAGATAAAGGAAAGTTAAGTAGGGTTGTTGGGGATTACCTAATGGGTGTTGTGGATATACGCTGTGTGGTTGTTTAGGTTGCGTTTAGTTTTGTGATAAAATTTGAAGGCATGAAAAATGCAGTGGTTGCATGTCCTTAGGGCTTCATTATATTTATTTAGTAGTGTCGAGGAGTTGTGTTTTAATATGTGGAATACTCCTTTAGGCATAACTTACAGGCTAAGCGTTGACCTAGGTATGGAAGCCCTGAATCTATTATGGACCATAACAAAATGTAGGGACTATTACTACTTTTGAAATGATGTATGTGACTGGCAAGTGTTGTGGATTTCCTGTGTTTTTCATATCTAAAAGAATTGAGCTGCTTATTGCTGTTTAAAATTTATGGTTGACCCTATATTTATAGCTGTAGAATTGTGTAATGTGATGAGGATGGTACATTTATGAATTACATTAGGTTTTCTACAATGGGTTTGTAGAGGGCAGATGGACCCAGTACGGCAGTTACAAGTGGGTGTATTTTGGTGATTATTTTCAGGAATGGAAGACGTAATACTGTCAGAGGAGAAGTTAGAAATAGGGGTAGAAAGGTCTAAGTTATTAGTATTGTTATTATTACTATTTTCGTTATTATTGCTATTTTTGTTGTTAATTATTCTACCTGTAATGGTGGAGGAAGTTGTGGTAGTATTCTGCATAGTGTTAGTAGGATAGGTTGGGTTACTCTCAGATTTATATGTGTATATAAGAAATTAAAGAAGGAAAATGCACACTCTTCACACAGTTTTAATATAACTTATATTGGGTTTGTAGTGTGTGATCATCGTATTGACTATAACAGAGAAAGTTGTCATGATAATACCTGCTCAGAAGCCTACGCAGAGTTGCAGAAAGTGTATGGAGAGGAGTGTATGAGCCACACACAAGTGTACGAGTGGTTCAGATGTTTCCAAGAAGGTTGAAAAAAATGTTGATATTGATGAATCTTTTGGGAGACCTGCAACCAGCAGAACTGAGAAAAACATCACAGATGTGCGTGCAACTGTGAGGGGGAAAATCATTGAATCACCATCTGTGAGTTATCAGAGGATGTGCAGATTAGGTACAGTTCAGTTCAGTTCAGTCCGTTATCAATGAAGATTTGGGTATGAGACACGTGTCTACTAAGTTTGTGCCAAAACTGCTTTCAGCTGGGTTTCAGTTGCACAAGATCTCCTTGATTGTGTTGAGAACGGTGAAAACTTTTTGCAAACTATGCGTAGGCTTCTGAGCAGGTATCGCCAAGCTTTTGGCAAAATTTGATGCAGATTCTCTGCTCAACTTCCCTGTTATGGTCAATGCGATGGTCACATGCCACACATCTTCCTTCCAAGCACTGCTGTAAATAGCAGAAGTGAGCTAGAACATTAAAACTTAGTGTACATGCACAGCAGAGTTCAAGGTCAATCTGTGCCTAGCAGCTTCACTCTGCATGCTTTAGCTTTGTTACTATAGCAACAGTCCGGATACATATTGATCAGATCGCATAAGCAATTAAAGTAATTATATACATAATGAATTTAATATACACCTCTCTAATGTTGTAGACATGCTGAAGACTTTTATCACAAGCAGTGGTGTGTGTACTCTTTTATGTTTGTAATGTTTTGTGCAGAATATTTTCCACAGTGACCTTCGGTTGAGCCAAACCTTGTGAGTGATATTTGGTAATTAGAAACTGCATGGAATTATGTTGTGACGACTGTTCATGTTCTTGAATGATAGACAATCCATTTGACACTACCACCTATCATGAGAGCGCTTTTAGTAGGATCCAGTCTTTTGTAAGCATCTGAATGAGTCAAGTGCCTGGTATGAGGATAATTTCCACCAGTTTTGGAGATTCTAAAGAATGGGTCAAGTGTTTCCCCTTTTTCCTCTGACTGACCCCTTAAAAAACAAAAGGAAAAAGTGGGCATGTGTAGAATATATATATAAACCTGTATATGTATAATTATCTCTCTGATGTATAAATGCTTGCATTTATATACAATATAATGTGATTGTATCATCATCATCATCATCATCATTTAACGTCCACTTTCCATGCTAGCATGGGTTAGACGGTTCGACTGGGATCTGGGAAGCTAGGAGGCTGCACCAGGCCCAGTCTGATCTGGCAGTGTTTCTACAGCTGGAGGCCCTTCCTAACGCCAACCACTCCGTGAGTGTAGTGGGTGCTTTTTACGTGCCACCGGCACAGGTGCCAGGCGAGGCTGGCAACGGCCACGATCGGTTGGTGCTTTTTACGTGCCAGGCGAGGCTGGCAACGGCCACAATCGGTTGGTGCTTTTTACGTGCCACCAGCACGGAGGCCAGACGAGGCGGCACTGGCAACGGCCACGTTTGGATGGTTCTTTTACTTGCCACCGGCACTGGTATCACAACTACAGTTTCCATTGATTTTTGATCGATTTCGATTTCACTTGCCTCATGCATAATTATAGATATCCCAATATAAATTGTTTGTTGTAAAATTCAAGTTGTTTTAGATGGTAAATTAGAGAGTTAAATAATATTCCTGACAGTTCAAATAAGAAGTAAATTGGTTTGCCAAACGGAAAAAGAAATGTTTAGTATTTCAGCCAGAATCTTTTGCTGAAAAAAGTTCTTTCCTGATGGCTACTGAATAAATTATACTCCCTAATTGACCTAAGCTATCAATTGCTCATTTTATACTCATTACGTAAAAAGCACGTAAAAAGCACCCACTACACTCACAGAGTGGTTGGCGTTAGGAATGCATCCAGCCGTAGAAACACTGCCAGATCTGACTGGGCCTGATGAAGCCTTCCGGCTTCACAGACCCCAGTTGAACCGTCCAACCCATGCTAGAATGGAAAACGGACGCTAAATGATGATGATGATGATGATGATTACAGCCCTGAAAGCATTCTGTAGTTTAAATTTTGTGGGTGAATCAGATCAAGTGATTTCTGAAAATGTTTCCACATCTTATCAAAACAAAATGATTATTTTCAGAAGAATCAGCTGCTGTGGTTGTGTTTCATGTTAACTAATAAACAATTGTAAATAGGCGCAGGAGTGGCTGTGTGGTAAGTAGCTTGCTAACCAACCACATGGTTCCGGGTTCAGTCCCACTGCGTGGCATCTTGGGCAAGTGTCTTCTGCTATAGCCCCGGGCCGACCAATGCCTTGTGAGTGGATTTGGTAGACGGAAACTGAAAGAAGCCTGTCATATATATGTATATATATGTATGTGTGTGTGTGCCTGTGTTTGTCCTCCTAGCATTGCTTGACAACCGATGCTGGTGTGTTTACGTCCCCGTCACTTAGCGGTTCGGCAAAAGAGACCGATAGAATAAGTACTGGGCTTACAAAGAATAAGTCCTGGGGTCGATTTGCTCGACTAAAGGCAGTGCTCCAGCATGGCCGCAGTCAAATGACTGAAACAAGTAAAAGAGTAAAGAGTATGTCCTTGAGGTTAATCAATCATTTCTTTAGGTTTCGTGGTCTACAGTAGATAGGAATCAAATGAATTTCTAGGTGCTGCTTTATCTTAGGAGATCAGGTAACTAATCTCATTTCTCAAGTGAACTGATGTTGAATTAGGCACTAGCTTTGTATGTAATTAATAAAATACCTTCTGCAGATTGAAATTGAAAACCTTTTGAATTGATTGTTCCATAACATACCTACATGAACCAATGAAGGTAGCTCTATGTGGATTGCAACCCATTGACTTGAAATGGACAATAATTGGATTATGTAATGTACTCAATAAGAGGTGAACTAGGATTAAACAATAATATCAGCTTGTTCATTTGGCTTCTACAGAAAGCTTTAATTACTCTACTGTGGAATATTCTAATTCTTGAATTTAATTAAATGGCTCAGCTATTAGAGAGAGAGAGTGTGTGTGTGTGGTACAATAATTCTGTTTGTGTATATGTTGGGGCATTGGTTATATTAGTGTGTATGTGGACAGACTCTGATTATATTTGTGTGTGTATGTGTGAAATAGCATTGGCTGTATCTGGGTGTGCATGTGGGTGTATGTATGTATACACTGATTGTCTATGTGTGTGTAAATATGTACACAGATTATGCTCGTGTGTCTGTGTGCACTAATGTTTGTATGTGTACAAGCACTTGTGTTACCATTGTAAGGAATTTAGTATTTGGTTCTTTGGTGATAATGCTTAAATTTCACAAATAAACTGTAAAATTTGTGATGTGTCATCACTGTTACATTAGTAACTGTTTTCTCATTCTTGCATGGGTTAGACAAAATTTGGTGCAGTAGATTTTTCTATGGCTAGATGCTCTTCCTTTTGTCAACTTGACCTATTTCCAAGCATGGTAATATTTTCCCCTTGACTGGACACATTTTCACAGAAGATTGCAAACATACAACATCATTTGTATGATGGTGGCATCTTATCTGTAATTAACGTGTAATGTCAAGTAAAGGAGAAAAACATGCATGCACACACACATGTGTGTATCTGTCTCTCTCAGTTTGTCTGCCTAATTATCATCATCATCATCATTTAACCCTTTCGTTACTAACCCGGCTGAAACCGGCTCTGGCTCTGAGTACAAATATTTTGTTTTCATAAGTTTTGAATTAAAATTTTCCACCAAACCTTAGTCATGCTTTATGTTCCTAACACCAGCTTAATGATAACTAAGTTATTTTACTAAATTCTTTGTTATACTTAAAGTAATTGAAAGAAACACAGAGCATCTCAAAATAAATACAGTAATGAAAGGGTTAATGCTCATATTCCATGCTGTACACAGGCACATATAACCCTCATGGTTTTAACATCCACTTTTCATGCTTGCGTGGTTCAGACAGTTTATTGAAGCAGATTAACTATGGCCAGATGCCCTTCTTGTTGCTGGTCTTTACTTGCTTCAGAGCAAAGCAATATTTCCCCAAGCCCAGGCACATTTTTGCAGAATATTGGTAATGAATGATATTCATTTACAATGATTATTCATTATTCTTGTCAAAACAAGAAGGCACAAACACTTACACATCACCACCACACACACATGTATGCTTCAACTCAGAGTTGAAGCATTGATGTAAACATGATGCTCTGCTGAGTTTGCTTTCTTTATCGGCATTGATTTGTAAACATACAATTGTATTGTACAGCGCATGGCATGTATATTAGTGCAAACATGTAAAATATATTATGATACACTAAAAATTATTATTACACTATGAAGGCTGCGAAATGGCTGTAATCCGAAGGATAGTAATCATCATCATTTAATGTCTGCTGTCCGTGCTGCCATGGGTTAAACAGTTTGACCAAAGCTGGGGAGCTGCACCAGACTCCAGTCTCATTTGACATGGTTTCTATGGCTGCTGGATGCCCTTCCTAACACCAACCACTTTACAGAGTTACTGGATGCTTTTACATGGCACCACACAGGTGCTTTTGTGTGGAAACAAGGGATTAATTAAATATGTATTTTCACCTCTCGTACCTCCTGACATTTTATGGTTTATATACTTATGAAATAATTTCATTGATTGGATCTCTTGGATTTCAGTTGTTTAGAACACTGCATCATATGAGGTCACAAAAATGATGACACATCAATGTCTAGCAATCCTACAATGGGACCTGATGTGAGTTATCTTGCTTGCCTATGACTTCCAGGTGTTTTAACACCAGACAAATTAACGAGAATATAAATCACAGCCTGCCCATGAACTGGCAAAACACATACCTTGTGTATGTGTGTTTAATATTATTTATATGAGGTGGTTTTGATCCCGAATGTCAGTTTTGGCATGGTTTCTACTACTGGATGCCCTTCCTAATGCCAACTATTTCACAGAATGCACTGGGTACTTTTTTTGTCCCACCAGAACTAGTGAGGTTGCCAAGTAACTTACAAGAAAAGAAAGGAACAGGAACAAGAAAAAAAAAGAGGGGGCAGAAGGGAAAAGCCCCCTTGACTATATGGAATGGATTAATATTTGAGAGGGGGTGATGGTTCTGTGCCAGGTGTTTAAAGGCTAGAGTTTGATGGAAGAACAAGCCTAGGTGGCTAGTAACAAGGCTGAAAAGTTGGAATGCTGGGAAGAAAATAGACATGATGGGCTGCTGGAGCATCTCAAAATACAAATGTTCGCAAATGGGAGGTGGGGATAGATGGGAATAGAACTGTGTGTAGCAAATGGTGGGGAGAAATATAGCAGTGGCTCAGGGGGCTATGGTAGGTGAGATGCAGATGTAGATGTGAGAAGGCATTGAGAGTGGTGTTAAGAATAAAGTATAGCAGAGGAGAGCAATGGCTGAAGGCAGAAAAAAGAGGTGAATGGTGGAAATAGTGTGGGCAAGGATGGTATTGTACCTATTTGGCTCTTAGGTGATTACAGCAGCTGAGTAGTCTCATAGATAGAGAAGAGATGGGTGTTAAGAGATGTGATGTAAAGGAAATGTTTGATAGGGCAGAGAGAGAGAGAGAAGGGACTACATTGTTCTCAGTTGATCATGCATTATCTTGTAGCTTTGAGATTTCAATGATGTGATTGTATATTAGTAGAATGACATTGTAGGTTAGGTGTAAGAAGTTGGAGCTGGCCAGTTTAAACATAAAACAGGTAGACTATTTAGTCTAGATATGGCCAACTTAAATGCTAAAGAGTTAAAGATTCCTGGTTGATATTAGGAAGGTGGTTGGTAGGAACTTGCTAGACAATGCAAACATTAGCTTTGTAAAAAGAATGCAGTGAGATATCTGGCAGATTGACAGATGTATGACTTCACATGTGCAGGAGTATTTTGCAGTAGAAGAATCTCTTGAACTGTTTAGAGAGCCTCATACAGATATATTTATGTTGCAAGGCTGTATTCAAGTTGACTGCCAGCTGACAAGGCAATGTTTTGAAGGGGAAAAAATTAAATTTATTTGACTATACTTATTTTATAAAATATAATTATTCATTAAAATTCTAACAAAATTTTTAAAAAGTGGTTTTGGAAGCACTTCTGTAACTTTTTAAAAAATTATTTTGGAAACTTGTTAAGATTTCTGTTTTAAGTGTAATTGTAAGTACAACTGAAGATAAAGAAACATAGGAAGTATTTCTAAAATTCACAATTAAAGAAAAAGATAGGGTTTAAATAAAATTAAATCGACAAAAATATATTTCAGGATAATGATTTTCCATTCAAATGTTGTACTTCTTTCATTAGATTGAACTTAGTGCTTCAGAAGACGGCAGTTTCCCCACCTCTGGGCTAATAGATGAAGCAAATAGTTTCTGTAGTAATCTCAGTAACATAATAAGTTCTGGAGTGGGTGTGTGGTAAGTAGCTTGCTTACCAACCACATGGTTCTGGGTTCATTCTCACTGCGTGGTACCTTGTGCAAGTGTCTTCTACTATAGCCTCGGGCCGACCATAGTCTTGTAGGTGGAAACTGAATGAAGCCCGTCATATATATGTATATATGTGTGTTTGTCCCCCAACATCGCTTGACAACTGATGTTGGTGTGTTTACGTCCCCATAACTTAGTGGTTCGGCGAAAGAGACTGATAGAATAAGTACTAGGCTTACAAAGAATAAGTCCTGGGGTCGATTTGCTCGACTAAAGGTGGTGCTCCAGCATGGCTGCAGTCAAATGACTGAAACAAGTAAAAGAGCTGGGAATGGAAATAGTTCAGGTAAATATTACCTGTGTTGGCAAAAAAAGGTTTCTCCTTCATGTTAAATGTTGATTCTGTGGAGCTTGTATTGGATTGAGATGCTGTATGGTAGTGAAACTTGGGAAGTTAAAGTGGAAACTGAAAGAGCTGAATTTGATGTGAAATGCTAACTTGTATGTGGGCTAGGAGAGCAACTGGGCATTAAAAGTATCAGTAAATGTGTATAGACAAAGTAGCTATGCAGCTATAGATACATGGTATGAATGAACATCACTTGCTGGATGAGAAAGTTAGTTAGTTAGTTAATTTTTTGGCTCAAAAAGCAGAAAGCAAGGCCATGTAGGGGGACATGGAGTTATGTACAGGGTGGTGTTCATGTAAAGAGTTCAGGCCACTTGTGGTGGCCTGAAGTATTATAATATTGGCAGTTGCTTGAGTAAAAGAAAACCTGGGAAGAAGTGTTTTTTCTTAGTGTTGTTGGGCCTCACAAATGGGATGATATAGGATTAGGATGAGAGATGAGTTGATTTTCTTATGACATTTCCACCTCTCACCAGTATGGGTAAGTGGATGATAAAATGATGTAATAGGTGTATGGACAGTGTAAGAATGAATTAATACTTTTCAAAGTAATAGCTGCTCAAAAAGATGAACAAACCATGATGAGCTTTCATCAAGAATTATGTAAAAATGGCATATTACTTGGAGGAAGTTTGGAACCTCCTGTTGTTACAAATGGTTTCTTGGTACAAAAAGTTTATCAGTAAAACATGATGAATTTTTGGTGGTTCCCAACAGTTAAAGTTGAAATGTGTTAGATATGATCTTCAGTTTATGTAATGAGAATCTAAAGTTTTGATAATCTAGGAAAATGGTTTGTTTTAGAAAATTTAGAAAGATGATATTATGAATTTGCTCAATGAAAATTGTTTTTAATGTATAAATACGGTAAGAAAACCACAGGTGAACTTAGAACTTACTACTACAGACATAGGTGAGAGAAAGCCAAAAAATGCGGATTTATCTAAACAAGTATAAAGCCAGTGACAGAAATAAATCATAATTCGATAATTTCAAAGGGTGGATTTTTATACTCTCCTAATTTAAATACGTTTAAAACAATGATACAAAAATCTGTCAAATGCTTTTCATGTGTCACTAAAAAGCAAATCTTTTTTTTATCTTGGTAAAAAATACTTGAGGAATAACTGTTGATAATGTCTATTTGGGGATTATAATTATTCACACATCCAGTATTCCAATATTGTTTCTTGGATTTGTTGATATGAAGAAAGTTTTTGAGAGAGTTCTATGTGAATTAGAAATAAGGACATTGAAAGAGTTAGGAATAAAGGAATGGCTGTTTATTGAGTAGTAGTCCTTGTAATGAGAGAGCACATAGAATTATAGGAACGGAGGGTAGGAATAGTGGTGATTTTAAAGTGAGTGTTGAGGGCATCAAAGGTTATGTTAAGTCTATTATTATTTGCTGTTGTGATGGAGATGCTGATGCAAAGCATAAAAGAAGGTTACCATGGGGTGTTACTGTATGCAGATGGGCTGATGTTAATTGCAGAGATTATTGATGGATTAAAGGAGATGAATCAGTAGAAATGTATGGAGGACAAAAGTTATGAAGAAGAAGAATATTGGAAATTGTTGGTAAGTGGTAAAGCATGTCGTGAGGTGGAAAGAAGAGGGAAATGGTTTTGTGAGAATGGCTGTTGGAGTAAACTCCATCAAATGTACAGAATGTTCTGGGTGGGTTATCAAATATATACATTGTATGAGATAGATATTAACCCTTTAGTATTTAAACCAGCCATATCCAGCCAAAATATTTAATCTGTTTTATGTTCAAACTGACCAGATCCAGGCTCTCACACCTACCCTACAATGTTATTCTACATTAAGTAATTACACCTTCAAGATCTTGAAGATATGAGATAATGCATGATTAATTCAAATCAATGTGAATCAATAGGCATTATGTTTGATAGAATAATCTGAACACTAAAGGGTTAAAGAATGTGGCAGCTACACTGAAGTGAAAGGCATGTATGAAAGGAGATGCAGACAGAAGGAATGTTGTGTTGGATCTTGGAAATGGTGTGGAAATGGAAAGTCTGAAAACATTTTGATACTTAGGAGACGTTGAATGGAAAAGGTGGATTGGATGTGGTGATGTTAGCTAGAGTGTGAAGTTCTGGGAACTGAATGGCATGCTAACGAAGAGGGGAATATCAATAAGACTGAAGGGAAAGGTGTATGCTGCATGTGTGAGAAGTGCTATGATTTTTGGAAGTAAGGCATAGGTAATGAGCATAGAGCAGCAGAGGAACCTGGAAAGGACAGAAATAAAAATGATTCAGTGGATGAGCAGAGTCTCACTGCAAGAGAGGAAGATAAACAGTGAATTGAGCCAATGATGTTGTGAAGAGAAATGAGATGAGTTGGTTGAGTACTGAGGAAGACATAGGACTCTGTTCTTATTTAAGTCATTGTCATCATCATCTTTTTACACTAACCTATTTCTTTATTACCCACAAGGGGCTAAACACTGAGCGGACAAACAAGGACAGACATAGGTATTAAGTCGATTACATCGACCCCAGTGCGTAACTGGTACTTAATTTATCGACCCCGAAAGGATGAAAGGCAAAGTCGACCTCGGCGGAATTTGAACTCACAACGTAACGCAGACGAAATACCGCTAAGCATTTTGCCCGGCGTGCTAACGTTTCTGCCAGCTCGCCGCCTTTTTACACTAACCTGTCTATGCTTGTATTGGGTTAATGTTTCTTCTTCAAAAAGTGTCTTACTATTTGTGATGCTCCTCTCATCTCCTTCACGAGGTCCAACATCCTGAGATTGACTTTCCCCTTTCTACCTCTATCTTCCTCTCCTCCTCTTTCCTTCCTCAAGGAACTCCTTTTACTTCTTTACCCAACTTCTATCTTCCATACACATCATGTGACTGAAGCAGTACGGTCTCTTACACACCACATCTGATTACTCTTATACCAATTTCTCTCTCAATGTATCTTTGATTTCTCATTCAAACACATTAATGTTACATATCCAGCAGAGCCTGCTTGCTTCATTTCTTTGCAGTTTTCACACATCCTCTGCATCATTGCACTTTATACGGAGGCATCATGCAATCTATCTTTTACTTGAAGAGAAAATCCCTTTGTTGCCAACAGAGATAATAGCTCCTGGAACTTCTATCAGTCTGTCCTTGTTCTAGTTACTATACTTTCTGAGCAACCTACTCCCCTGTTGATTAGATCATCTAATTCACAGAGGTTGTCAACTCCATTTATGGAACCTTCTGAGCAACAGAAATAATATTTTTACTAAATGCTGTAACTGCAAACTATTCCTCTATATCTGCCATATATAAGGTTTTCTCTGTCAGCCTACCTGTGATCCCACTTCACCTCTTGCTTCATTTTGTGTACATTGTCTGGAATTCATAACTACTCCTAATCTGAACTTTGACCAGTATACCATTTCTCTCATGGCAGCAGGGCCCTGTCTTCTCTCCTATTTCTGAAGACTTCAGTCTTTGCTAAGTTTTACTGAGGCCTCTTTTCTACCTATCATAAACTCTGCTATAAGAATGAGATCAATAGTATATAAAAGTTCTCATGGACTCCATATTATGGTTTGGAGAACTATAATAAACTCCTACTTGCACACTAATTTCTTCACTCCACTTATTTCCCACCTTGCTCAAAGTATGTCTGTACATGACTTCATCTCTCACAAGCCAGCCATCTATTCCTAGTTTTCTTAAAGACCGATAGACTATAGAGCATGATACTCTGTGAAAGATCTTCTTCAAATCAAACAAATACTGGTTAGAGTGGTTTGCACGTAGCTAAGAACTTTCATAACTTGGCTTATCAGTCTGATACCTCTGTAGTTGCTTCTCTTTAGAGTACCTCCTTTGCTCTTGTGGTTGTTGATGATATTGCTACGTAAGTCATTGAGTATGACACCTCCCTGTATCACCTAGTTAACTATGCGAGTGACTAGCAAACTTAAGTTCTACTTCATCATTTAGCATGTTTTCCATGATGGAAAATGGACATTGCCTTCAAAATGCAAGATAATTTTTATAGCAATTTCTTTAATTTTTGCCAAAAATGTATGTATAAAAAATTTTTGAAATCATAAAATATGAATATTAAATTTTCTTATTTGTAGCATTAGAAAATTAAAATGGTTGTTTTATCAACTAAATAGATTCTTCATCATTTAGCATCTGTTTTCCATGCTAGTATGGGTTGGATGATTTGGCAAGAGCTAGCAAGGACAGGAACTACACTAGGTTCCATTGTCTGTTTTGGCATAGTTTTTACTGCTTGATGCCCATCCTAATACCAACCATTTTACAGACTGTACTGGATGCTTTTTATGTGGCTCCAGCACCAATACTTTTTACATGGCACCAGCATTGAGAGGGTCCCTAGTAATTGCAAGACAAAAAAAAACCCAACTGAGAGGTGGTGAGTATAATAATAATAATAATAATAATAATTGTGTACAGTGCTCAGGTGCACTACAACTCATCTAAAGTGTATATATAATCAGGTGTAGTTTCGGCGGATTTCGGAAAGCATGAGGGCCTTAAAGGATGCAGTGTCATGGCAGTCAACCAACAACTGACGCAGGCAGTTTATTCCATGCTTCAGCAACTCTGAGCATGGGAGTACTGGGAGATTAGTGAAATAAATTATTTATTGTAATGTACTTGAATTAATTTATTGAATTTTGAAATTGTTTTCATGCAAGCTTTTATTAAAATTAAAATTATTAATTTCATTTTATTGGATTTTTTTTCAGGTGACTTTGATATTTCATCATAGCTGAATGATTTCTCCAAGAAACTGAAAATTTATACTACTTCATGAAAGAACATCATATTCTGGAATTTGCCATCTTACCATTCCAGTGGTATAATGTGGCAGCTAATATGCATTCTGTTTCATCCAGATTGTGGTTTTCAGAAGTATTCCCTATACTGACAACTGGTATCTATTCTAACACTTGGCAAAGTTTGCCTTCTTTAACCCATTCCATTTTATTCCTTTTTTTATATGTATATTTACACATCACTGCTGCATAAAGAAAAGTTTCTTAATGAGCTGCAACTGGTGGCATCTATTTATTTATTTATTTAATCCTTTCATTGAAAATTCTGTGAGCACACTTTCATTTTTGTCAAAATGTAAAACTTCCCACTCATGCTGTCCATCTGTATATTTTCAAGTGGTTTTCCACCCATCTCACATTCACCAACAATCAAATTATACCAACAGCTTTATTGTCAACTCTGAGAGTAACTTTCCAAAATGATGACCGAATGTAAATACTGCAAGAAAACCTTCAATCATTCTGGTCATCTAACACGTCACATTCGCACTCATACTCGGGAGAAACCTTATGAGTGCAGCTATTGTAAGAAGAGATTCTCTGACTCCAGTACTCTCACTGTTCACACGCGTATTCACACCGGTGAGAGACCTTTCTGTTGTAAATTCTGCAAAAAAACTTTCTCTCGCTCTGACAGCTTGCGTGTACATGTACGCACTCACACAGGAGAAAAGAAATTTGAGTGCTGTCACTGTCGCAAGACCTTTTCTCGATCGGGTAATCTGACCGTCCATATGCGAACACATTCAACAGTGCCCAATGGGGACACTTGTAACAGTATCCACAACAGTGGCAGAGAATGCAGTGGTTGTAGTAAATCATTCAATCAACCTCAAGATTTAAATTGCCACATAAAAACACAACATCACCATCATCGCGATGCTGATAATTCTCTTTTCCCAGCCCTTTGCAAAACAGAAACTGTTGATGTTTATTCCAAACCGTCCTGTTGCAGTACTAGCTACCAGCAACATCCATACCAGTCTTCAAGTGGCAGCCTCTGCTGTAAACGTGTCTCTTCAAGTAATTTATCAATGAGTTATGATCAGTGTAACAATGGAAGCAAGTTGAATGGTTACCTTGGCAACCAGTCTACTGAAAAGTCATGTGGTGTGGTTACAAACCAAAGTATGGACATGAAGCCAGAACTACCTGTATCTGTTGCTAATCATCACAGTAACCTTCATTGTAATATGCCAACCTCATCAGGACACTATACACAGCTGTTGCTGCAAAATGAAAACAAAACATTTGATTGCAACAACTTTGACAAATCTCTTTCTCGAACATGTCAACTACAACGGCATTTTCAAAGATCGCTGGAGGGTATTGACACTTTTGTGTCAACGTCGTCAGCATGTGACAATCAAAACGTTGTTTACATGAATACAGGTTTGCATGGACATACAGCAGAAAAGACTACTCAATGTGGACTCTGTGAGAAGTCTGTAATACACATGTGCCATCTGAATGGTGATAATTATTGCATCCCTTTTTCAAATTCTTATAACAGTTTGACAAATGTTACCAACATCCCAACAATGTCCATGTGTTCTACTTCTGACATCAACCGGAACCAAGCTTGTACCTACATTAACCATCCACCTCTTTCTTCGCAACAGACATTTGATTGTGAACGCTGCAAGAATTCAAGTCACACAAATAGTTTAACTGAATCCAAACCTCCAAGTTTAAATAGTCAGATTTACATTAAACCTGACTTAACTTCCAATTCTGGTACTGATCATGTCCATAGTTCTTGTGCATTAATTAATAATAAAACACATAATGGAGAATTTAAGTATGGATGTGAAAATTGTAAAACTTCAAATAACATAAAAGATGAAAAAAGTTCTCCTGGTATGATAAGTTCTTTTAATGGACAAAATGAAAATTTGAAGAAATCTCAAAATATTTCTTTAAGTAGCACCAAAAATCAATCTTGTTCATACGGTGGCAACAACAAATTGCACAACAAAGATCAACTGTATGGATGTAAACAGTGTGATGTGTCCTGTAAAGATGGCCATGGATTTGGTCATGAAGCTGATACAAAACCTTGTCTACCTTTATCTGTGAGCTATAATAATCAACATGAACTTGATGTCAAACCAAATCTATCCATCTGTCCATCTCTTGAGCCAAACATCCAACCCAACCCATATTATAATAATATAAGAAATCACACAGCTGATAAACAATTTGGTTACATGAAATCATTTGCTCCTAATACGCTGGATATAAAAACTGATCCAACAGGTTCAAATTCATTCTTTGGCTTTCTACAATCCCTCCCTGATACTAATCTCTTTGAATGTGATAATAATGGAGACCAGTCATTTATGCAGTTTAATGGTTTTCTCAGTACACAAAATACTTCTCAAAAGTCTTGTTTGTTATCGTCAAGAACTTCCAACAACTCTGAAATAGTAGATATTAAACCTAATTTATCTTCTATTCATGACCATTATCACCAAGCTCTCACACATTTTGGTCAAGGGGATACATTTGCCAAATCAGATTTCTCTTCATGTTTTATTAATAACCAACCCTCACTGGAGTCTAGTTTTTATGACCCTGCTGGTGCTGCCAGTGTTGGAATCACCAACACTGGTACAGGTGTTTCTGCTGGTTCTGGAATGTCTATAAAACCTGAACCATTTTTCTGTTCCTCCAGTGAAACTCAGTCACAACCATTCTCATATCATAACTTTGATCAAGCAGACATTAAACCAGACTTGTCGTTGTTATGGTTCTAAATGTCAAATTTATGGAAGAACAATACAGATTTAGGAGAGAAAAAACTCCTAGTCTGGTTCTAGTCTTACCTGCCAAAGAACATTTGTTGTTGTTTATCTGGTGTAATTTTTCTTTTTTGTTTGTTACTTGTGTATTGTATAAATGTTTTTTTTTTTTTGTTTTTTGCTTCAAAATCTCCATTAAAAACTGGCCAAAGGTTTTGATACAAAACCAACTTTGACTCAGTCAACTAAGTTCGGAATTATATGATTCTTCAAGAAAATCCAACCAGTGTCTATATAGTATAAATTAATCAAGTAAAATGACCAGTTCCTACTCACTTTTACTGAATATACCTCACATAAAGCTACAATCATATCCTAAAGCAATCAGCAATTTAATGAAGCCATTTGTCCTTATTTATCATAAACTTTTAAGATTATTTTTGCTACTTGGGGTTATTTATATAATACTTCTGTGAATTCCCACAACCATTCTGAAAAACCAAAGAGCTTCATACAAAAATTACCAGAATTATTGAAGTAAATGTTTATAATTTACTGGAGGTTAGTTGGTAATTCCCATTTGGTGTTAAGTTTAAGATTTTAGAAATCTTGCTAGAGGGCAGTGTTAATGGTGAGTAAAGAAGTCATTCATATACATACACACTTTTTATTTTATACATTTCCATTATTTATGAATTTCACTCATGAAACAATAACTCCTTAGGGGCCTTAATATGGATGCCAACTTACAGTTTAAATTATTAGACTGTTTAGGATGAATTTGCAACACTTCAGTATTACCTCACTGATTCATTATTATTTGAAAGATTTTGAAATTTCTCTTACAAATATACTGCAATTAAAAATTCAAAACTGATTTTCATTTCTTTTTCTCCGCCACTGGCTGGAATTAGTAGATTCTGATGGCTCTATTAAACTCAGCTTTTGTCAAGTATTCCCATCAATATATTCTGCAGCTATTTTCAGGTGTCATTTTTTTTACATACTTCCTTTGGTTAGGATTGAATTAGAAAAATCTTCTGATGTAACTCCTGGATTTAGTCTAAACTTTTTTCATAAGAAATGGCTGTACCTGTTTTAATGGTATATCAATTTATTTCAATAAAGGCAGCCACAGAGCTGGCTTTAACTAACAGTCAACCTGTCATCAAATACCTTGATTATCAGGTATGTGTCTTATGTCTAGTATTAAAAAAGTTTAAAAATTCACAATCGTTTGAAACATGTCCAGATCTGTGTGAAAATAGGGGAATATGTCTAAGTTTATTTTAAAGGAAGTAATGTAATCTGTGTAACAAAATATCGACTAATAAACTTTTGAAAATGTCTATAAAATAAAATTAGATTTCTAAATTCTCATTCAATTCCAGTTCCTAGTCATGTGCCTGATATATTTCTCACTCCACTGTTTTAGGATCTTTAAAGCTTAAATTTTTGGGGCCTCCAGCAAGCTCGGGTATGATATGTATTTAATACTTTGATTTCATTGAAATGATGTAAGTGGGATGACCTTCCAAAAAACTTTGTGTTTCATTGAATGGATAAGAAATGTGTTTTGATTTAGTTTATGATGGTATTGACCTCAACACTACAAATTGTAAAGCACTCATTAGTTTTTAATTTTGTGCTTTTATTGCTTGCTGTGGAAAGTCATTCCTACTTTGTGGTATCTGTTATCAACTAGTTACGCTGGGCTAAACACAAACCCAGTGATATTAGCAGGCTCTTGTCCAGCTGTCTGGTATTCTATCAGCTTGGTCCTCTATGCTCTCATTTCATATATGTCAGCTGCTTAAAATATTGTTAGCATATAAAGCGGTCATGGGCCACCTGCGGTTTGCAGACCGCATGCAGCCCACAGGAGTTTCCTAGTAGTGCAGCCCACCTGATGGTTAGTCATGTCTCATGTGGCCCGCTTCTTGAAAAAGGTTGCCCATGTCTGTTATAAAGACTTGTGGGAAACTAACCAACAATAAATTTTAGAATTGAAATATTCTGATCCTGAAAAACAGAAAAGATAATGTTGGCTGGTTGTATAGTTAATATATACTATTCTAAGATTAATTGTTTCTTCTCTTTCACAACCTGATGCCTTAATTACTAAATGATCCCAGTTTCAATTAACTACATTTAAAAATTAGATTAGTAATGAGAATTGGGTGGGGAGTATTCGTTAGTTATTTCTACTCAAGCTTTTCAAATGAGATGTAGTTGCAATGAGAGAATGACCGCAAAGGAGAATACCATCATTTAGTATCATCCTTTTACAGTTTTTGGCTCATTACATTAACCCTTTTGTTACTGTATTTATTTTGAGATGCTCTGTGTGTCTTTCAGTTAATTTTAAATATAACAAAGAATTTACTGGCACCAGTGCAGGTGGCACGTAAAAAGCACCCACTACACTCATGGAATGGTTGGCGTTAGGAAGGGCATCCAGCTGTAGAAACATTGCCAGATAAGACCAGAGCCTGGTGCAGCCTTCTGGCTTCCCAGATCCCCGGTCGAACCGTCCAACCCATGCTAGCATGGAGAACGGACGTTAAACAATGATGATGATGATTAGTTATCATTAAGCTAGTGTTAGGAACATAAATTGTGACTAAGGTTTGGTGGAAGATTTCAGTTCAAAACTTATGAAAACAAGACATTTTGTACAACAGAGCCAGAGCCGGTTTCAGCCGGGTTGGTAATGAAAGGGTTAAACATGTTAAAAGCAACTTATTCTTTGAGACATGGACAGTCAAAATGATGGCAATATTATCTTAATTTAGTTATAGAAAACATTGTTTGCAACACAGATCCTAATTTTTAGTAAGATATTTCTTATCAGAAAGGCAATATGATTGTATTCTTTTGCTACATCAGCAGAATATGTATGTGTGTGTGTGTGCATACACATATGTATGTATATTGTGACCTATTTAAAGCTGAGCTTGTCATAACTGTTTATCTATTGTAAATATTCATCTACGTAGATTATTCAATCATTTGTAAGAACGAGAGAGTTTTTGAGTTGTGGGCCTTGAAAGAAACTTCTCAAATTCTTAGTAGCCTCATCGTCATTTAGAGTAAATTTGTATCAAAACTTTCTTTTTTCATAGTTTTTATCCATTTTTTTTCATCCTAATATACGTTGGAAAGGTCCACAAACTTACATATTTCTTTGAAATCCTTAAAATCCTTAAAAATGTTTTAGCCCGAAGGCCGCGGCCATGCTGGGGCACCACCGCTGAAATGTTAATAATTCTCTATTGAAATGAGAGTAGCATCTATTTTCAGTTAAGATGGCTGTGGCAAGCAGAGTAAAGTGCCTTGCCTATGAGTGGTATGCAGTGCTAGTGCCAGGTTTTAGAAACCATGACCTTTAAGGCAGCAATCCAGCACCTTTTCAAGCCCTGCATCATCATACCTCTAATAGGTCAAATTTAATTCTCTACTCTAACTTCAAAAAGATGTGCCACACTTTTAGTATCGTAGTTCTTTCAAAGCCTTCCATTTACAAGAAATATTTTATAATACTGCTAGTGTTGCTAGTTAAAGAGGAGATGCCAAATGTATGATTTATATAATTATTGGTGTTTTAGTGGTGGGAGATTATGATCAGTTTTTATTGATTTATTTCTGTTTTTTCTTTTACATTTGCTGATTCTGCAATGAATAATAATTCTTAAAGCAGAAGAATAGCTCTTTATAAAAGAGAATGATGGTAGAGAGAGAGAGAGAGCTTCATGGAAAGACTGTTAGTTATTTCAGAGTAAAATTTAGTTGGGTAACATTTGGGGTTTGTAGCAAGACCTTAGCAACAAAAGGGGATGAGAGGAGCACTGTAAGAGTTGCTTGGGACAAATGGCAGTTAGGGGTTTTTATCTCCCTTTTTTTGATATACAGGTCTAATTGTAGTGAAAGCCTTGTCAGTACACACACACAATAAAGATATACATATATATACATTCTAAATGTGTGTGTATCTTATTAAATACAGGAACACAACTCCAAATCTTTTTCTGCATCAGAACACAGGTATATTTAATTTGAAAGGGGGGGTCACATTGCTAGAAGGATTTAGATTCAAAGAAGATATATTTATGGCCAAAAGTTGTTTTGAAGCATTAGGTTCTCTAGAATCAAACAAATGGGATTGGGTGTGATTAAAGAGATTATATTTTTTTATTATTATTATTATTATTATTATTATACTTCTCAGAGCTCTGTCTTACTTGCTCTGGTTGATAATGGGAGAGCAGACAGCAACCTGTTGTCGTAGGTCTCACAGTGTCTTTTCTGCAAATTATAAGCTTTGGTACCTGGATGTTAATTTATTATGGAAGACACTGAACACCCAAACACCAATCTTAAAATCCTAGCTGCTCCTAGCAGAGCATTTATTTTGAGCCTGCTCTGCTTTTATGTCAATTCCAAATTATTATTATTATTATATTATTATTATTATTATACTTCTCAGAGCTCTGTCTTACTTGCTCTGGTTGATAATGGGAGAGCAGACAGCAACCTGTTGTCGTAGGTCTCACAGTGTCTTTTCTGCAAATTATAAGCTTTGGTACCTGGATGTTAATTTATTATGGAAGACACTGAACACCCAAACACCAATCTTAAAATCCTAGCTGCTCCTAGCAGAGCATTTATTTTGAGCCTGCTCTGCTTTTATGTCAATTCCAAATTATTATTATTATTATTATTATTATTATTATTATTGTTATTAATTTTATTATTATTATTATTGTCTAAAATGGCTGCTGAATTATTTTAAAGTAATATTTTCACTTGATATTTATTTAAAATGAAAGTTTCTCTCCTATTCTCTCTTTACACGTGTGTGTGCACGTGCACACACACACACACACACACACACACACACACACACACACACACACCACACACACACACAAACAAACAAACAAACAAACAAACATTCTATTACTTCTTCCATCTTTCACAGTTTCCTACTGCTGTCTTATAGTTTTTATCTATGTTCCTGAAATATCTGTCTCCCCCAACAATGTTGCTAGCATAACCATTTACAAGAAATAACTAGATATTTCAATTGTTTGTCTTCTGCCACCTTTTAGTATATATAATATGCTACACTATAAAAGAATATATTCTCTATTTTGTATCAGAGTACATTCTATTAAAAAAAAAATGAAAGAAATGTAAAAAAAAAATGTAAAAAAAAACTACAATGAAGCTATCATTCTGCAGAAATGTCAGCTGAATCTAAAATTTCTTCACTATTTTGGTGGAATCATATATATATATATATATATATATATAAATATATATATATAGAAAGTAAATATTTTTAGTACTGAATTTTGTGTAAAATGTTGTATGTAATATATATATATATATATATATATATATATATATATATATATATATATATATACACATACATATATATATATATGTGTGTGTGTTATGTGTTCCATTTGTATATGTATATATATGTGTTCCAGTTTTAATTGCTTGAGTGTTCAGGGTTAAAATGAAACCCCTATTCCAGCATTTATCAAATGTTTGAATACAATGTAAAAATGATTGAAAAATATTAAAAATAAAGATAAGATATAATTTCTATAAAAAGAAGGAAAAAAAAATCCATCCATATTTCAAATAAGTTTAAGTAGAGGCAATGGCCTAATTTTGTCCAAATTGGTAACCATACTGCTATGTATTTTTATTGTTTTAAAACAGTTTAACTGTAACTGCTAAGAAATAACTTAGAACTAATTCCTATAGGTAGTTGGAGCTTGGTAATTGTGTAATCTAGATAGGTAGATACTAGTATTTCCACTAATTAAATGCCAGTAGCAGCAGCAGACATTCATTTGTGTATTCTGTATCTATAGGTATGTTTTTTTGTTGGTTTTTTTTTTTGAAATTTTTCTTTTGAATAATATTTAAAATTCATTAAAAAAATTATCTAACATTTATTATGGCCATTTATTTAATATGGCTGTTTCTTTTTGATTCAAGATGGCACAGTTTAAATCTAAAGAACTTCTTAATCATTTTAATTTCCCCACTGACAGTTTTTGTTCTCAGCCTAAGTGGTTTTAGATTTTTTATAAAAAAAAGTAAAATTTTGGGGGAAAATAAAGAATTTACATTTTTCTATGGAATCTTTTGAATGAAAGTCCTCACTCACAATAATTCTATCAACAGATCTATTTTGGAGCAGTATTCTACCAAATGTACTTTCCTGTGTTTTCATAAGTCTGACTGAAAAATCAAAGAAATATGTCCCTTCCCATTCATTGGATTGTTGGAATCACGGGGAGCTGTCTTTGAATGTGTCAGGGTTAAGTCACTAAGCTTAGTTCTTTGTACAGAATCTAATAAAAGGAAATGGTTAGTCCAGAAATTGAAATTCGTTCTGCAGACTTTATATGTCAGGAAAAAAAAAACTATCAATCTATAATATTTGTATCTATGTCAGTATACTTTTATTAGAAAGCTTGTTTGTGTATATTTAGGTCAGTAAAACTGTGTAGTACATACAGTACATCATCTTACTAAATACTTTAGGCTTGTGGAAGTAACTGATGCAGTACAGCATCATATAATGGAAGTGGTACAGCACAGCATTTTACTAAAAATTTTGCTCAGCTTTCATTGCTTTATATTTTTTGGTCAGTATCAGCAAGGGGTTGACCTCCCCTTCGTCTGGAATCTATAAAGTACCAGTTTCATTCAGCTATGTTGCTTTCCTACAAACAATTGACCTTTGAAATGTATGTGTGGACCAAGGAAGAGAGTGCAATTAATATATTTAATTTCCTTTTCATTCATCTACTGTACCGTGTTAATATAGGTTCGACAAATCCACAAATTCATAAGTTTACACAAGTAAACAGAAGGCATAACATTGTTACTTGTGTTAATGTGTATTGTTACTTTGATATGTATTTATAGCTCAGTGGGTCTTGATATTTACAAGTTGTAGCTGTATAGCTTCATTGTTAGCTCTAAAGGCACAGGTAGCCAACCAAATAGGTGTGACAATAAAATTAACATTATAAATAACTGAAAAATTATATTTATCAGTGTTCATGGGCTCAACAAAGTGTTTTTTAAATCATACCTGAGAATGATAATGGTTTTCACTATAACAACTTAGCTGGAATATAATTTAGATTTTTGGTAATGTCTAGGATAATTCTATTAAGGTTATTTGGTCATTATTTAGTTAAAGCTGTTTTGAAGCTTCCACAATTGTTCTCAAAGTAAGGGTTGCTGCTTTCCTGGAGACATTACTGTTGCCTCATGAGTAAAGAAATTCTTAAGGTAGAATTGGATGTATTATTGTCATCCGTTTCAAATGTTCTGTAGTATTCTAGTGTTGTGTGACAAATTCTTCAGGATAATGCTGTAGAGTAGGATTGAGGCAAAGGACAAGAGGTATAAAACCAATTTAACGGCGGCGAGCTGGCAGAATCGGTAGCACGCTGGGCGAAATGCTTAGCGGTATTTCGTCTGCGTTACGTTGTGAGTTCAAATTCCGCCAAGGTCGACTTTGCCTTTCATCCTTTTGGGGTCGATAAATTAAGTACCAGTTACACACTGGGGTCGATGTAATCGACTTAATACCTATGTCTGTCCTTGTTTGTCCCCTCTGTGTTTAGCCCCTTGTGGGTAATAAAGAAATAGGTATAAAACCAAGGAGACTGGACTGAAAATGTTTGGGATTTACTGATCCTTATTATTATCATCTTTTTAAGCTTGAACCATTTTATTGATTTCATATGTTTGTTATTTTTTTTTTTTTTGTTACATAGTCTTCAAACTATAAGTTCTGACTCACCATATTGCATATATCAGACCCTGCCATCTGAGTTATTTATTTTTTAATAAAACAAAAAGTTACTGCTGATGTCAAAATATTTTTTGAGAATGGTCTGCTGCTATTTGCAACTCCAATGTGCTTTTGATTTAAAAATATTTAAAAGAATTGTTTTTAATGTTTAGGAAATTTACTGAAACTTTTTAGTGATATTCACTTTGATTGAATATTATTGTGAACCTGCTAGGTTTAAGAATCGCCTAAAATAATCCTTTTTTATAAATAACTGAGAAATTATATTCATTAACGACAATAGCATTTAGCAGATTTATTTTTATGTCTGCTCAGCATCATAACTAATTCCATTAAATTTAACTCTCCACTCCACCATTTCCCACCCACCCCTATTTATAACCTAAAAGCTGTGTGAATTCCATAATCCATTAGGTGGTAGGGTTTCCATATGGAAGACTTAGATTACATGTGGTCTGTCTATGGACATGTCTGCTTGAAGAAGTTTAACCCTTTAGTGTTCGTATTATTCTGCCAAAATTCAAGCTTCTTTTTCATCCTTTGTTTTGAACTAATCAGGCATTAATCTTGTAGCTATGAGATTTTGATGAGGTAGCTGTTAATTTTTAAAATGGTATTGTAGGGTTGGTGTGAGAGACTAGATCTGGCCAGTTTGAACATAAAACAGGCAGAATACTTTTGGCCGGAAACGGCCGGTTTAAATGCTAAAGGGTTAATCTGCTTCTAATGACACTTGTGGAAAGAGTAAGCTGTGTTTCACTCTGGTATGTATTGATAGCTCAGTGGGTCTTGGTATTTACAAGTTGTAGCTGTATAGCCTCATGTTAGCTCTAAATGCACAGGTAGCCAATCAATTAGGTGTGACAAAATTAACATTAAAAAAGTAAGTCTATTGGCCACAGACACAGTTCAATGATTGTGACAAAATACAAGTTATTGACTGTTTGATAATCTATTAATTTGGCTATGGCTTCTAACATAAAAGATAACTTGGCATTTTGTTTTCACTTTGTGGGTCTAGAGAAAGGAACAGTGCTTATAGCTTTTGCTGGCCCTCCAAGAATTGTGAGATTAAGCTACAGGGAAAACATGATCAAAGGGGAGACTCCAGAGGACTGATGTCCTGGAGAAGAAGGATTAAGCATAGTGGTTAGTGCAGGCCTTAGGTAGGTTTCTAGAGATAAGTGGGTCAGGAGTGCTTGAATGGAGGAAGTACAATACCAAGGAATGGTGGCTATTATAAACGGTTCCAGTGTCTGCACTCTTAAGAGAACTGTTACTTTCTCCATGACTAGGAAGGAATAACACATCTCTCTCTCTGTTCTTGCATTTAGGTTTCAAGGGGCTGATCTTTTAACTCTTAGTTGCTAGCAGTTGAGCTATGAGGTCAATGTGATTGACTAGCCTTCTCCCACAAAATTTCAAGTCTTGTACTTGTACAGTAGAAAGGATTTTGAGCTCAAATTCCACCTTCATAATTTTTTTATTTCCATCATTCTATAGTATGCATAAGAAACTTATAAATTAAGTACCAGTTATATAATTAGACCAATTCAATAATAACACTCACTCTCCTTCAAACTTGTGTCCACTCAGAAGAGATGTTCTAACATGTAATAATGATTATTGTTATTGTCATTATCATTTAGTAATTACAGCTGTCTTATTAGTTAATTATAAAATAAAACATCTATCATTTAGTTTAAACTATCACTGGTATTTACAGTAGTAATATCATCTCATTAGTTAACTATAATAATAATAATAAAACTGATATCAATAATTTAAAATATCACTGGTATTTATAACTAATTATTAGTAACATCATGTGTAATTACTAGTAATATCATCCCTAATTAATATCTATAATTACATGTTTGTTGCAGTAGTACAAGTTTATTATTTGAACACTTTTACCAACTAGTTGCAGTCAATAATGGGTAGTTTTTTCCACTAGTTTCCCTGTTATTTATTTATTACCTTCTGCTCCGTATTAGTTATGGTATTGTACAGGCAGTCATAACTTAATTAATACTAATTAGGTTAATCACTATCACCGTCAATTGCCTTTTTATTGTAAATTTCATTAGAAATATTTAAATGACTATGTAATATTTAGTTTAAGTGTGGAAGGTTAGCTTTTCCATACTAAATTAAGCTGACAAGTAAATAAACATTGTTATTGTTATTAATATTGGACTTTTGTTGTCTTTCTTGTTTATCTCTTCTGACTTCACTATTTTTGACTGTCATCCAATTATGAAATGGTTTATTTATTTACTCTTTTACTTGTTTCAGTCATTTGACTGCGGCCATGCTGGAGCACCGCCTTTAACCGAGCAACTCGACCCCGGGACTTATTCTTTTGTAAGCCCAGTGCTTATTCTATCGGTCTCTTTTGCCGAACCGTTAAGTAACGGGGACATAAACACACCAGCATCGGTTGTCAAGCAATGCTAGGGGGACAAACACACAAACACACACACGCATATATATATACATATATACGACGGGCTTCTTTCAGTTTCCGTCTACCAAATCCACTCACAAGGCATTGGTCGGCCCGAGGCTATAGTAGAAGACACTTGCCCAAGGTGCCACGCAGTGGGACTGAACCCGGAACCATGTGGTTGATTAGCAAGCTACTTACCACGCAGCCACTCCTGCTAATTTATTTTATATTAAAGTGTGATTGAGGAAACATTACCATGAGACACTATTTTGTGGAAAATAACAGTTAAATTTATCATCATTATTAGTGATGAGGATGTAATAACAATCAACTTAAGATCGTCATTAATGTTGGGGAATGTAATAATAGTCGAGTTAGTCATCTTAGTACTGTAGAGAAGTTAATAAAATCGATCAATTAATTATGCTTGTGGTGCAATGAGAATAAAACATTAAAACTTAATGAGTAATATGTTGATTTGTGTCAATCATTTTGGTAATGTTGACACATACTCTTTGTACATTTTACACCAATATAGTGATTCTGGCATCTATGCTATAAACTTTATATTTCACTGTGGAGTTTAACAATGCAGAAACCTGAGCAGAGTTATCTCTCATTCTGTAACGGGGTTGGCAACCTCCACCTATCCAGGTCATAGCATAAGAATTGTCATTTAATTAGATTTTAAAAAATTTTCTGTTCAGTAAGATAAAGAAAAAAGCAACTTCACTGTGATGTAGAGGCTATAGGAATAATTAAACAAGGTCACATAGAAAATTCTTCTGTTATGATCTTGGTCTGCAATTTAATTAAACATTTAGCCATGGACTGACCAAAGCCTTGTGAATGGATTTAGTTGATAGAAACTGAAAAAAAGCCTGTTATATACATGTATGTTGTGTATGTGTTTGTTTATGTCCCTGTAACTTAGCAGTTCATCAAAAGAGACTGATAGATTAAGTGCCAGACTTTACAAGAATAAATAATGGAGTTGATTTGTTTGACTAAACCCTTCAAGGTGGTTCCCCAAGTGAAAGATAAAAGATGTGTTCATTTTCACTGCCTACATCAGTGAAGTGGAGGCGCAATAGCCCAGTGGTTAAGGCAGTGGACTTGCGGTCGTAGGATCGCAGTTTCGATTCCCAGACCGGGCGTTGTGAGTGTTTATTGAGCGAAAACACCTAAAGCTCCACGAGGCTCCGGCAGGGGATGGTGGCGATCCCTGGTGTACTCTTTCGCCACAACTTTCTCTCACTCTTTCTTCTTTTGGCCTGCTCGCTTAGCCAGCGGGGTGGCGTCATTTAAAGGCTAAAACAATGCGAAGCGCATTGTGACCAGCGATGTGTAACAACATCTGATAGCCTGGTTGGTCACGGTCACGGTCACGGTGACATCAGTGAATTGAACTAACAATAACTGTATTCATCATAGACACAGCATGACACTTTTGTCAGTTTTTCTGTCATTGTATCAACTTGGCCTGGCTGGGACCATATAAAACTCAACATAATTAAATCTAATCTCACCATATCTTCCCATGTCTTCTTTGTCTATTTCTATCTTGGATACATTCTATCACAACCACCTCACCAACAACAACACTGAACACCTTTTTGATCTCCATGTGTCTAACACACGTGGACATGCCTACAAAGTCAGAAAACAACACAGCTCCCATGACTTTCGGAAACATTTTTTCACGCTCAGAGTTGCTGAAGCATGGAATAAACTGCCTGCGTCAGTTGTTGACTGCCATGACACTGCATCCTTTAAGGCCCTCATGCTTTCCGAAATCCGCCAAAACTACACCTGATTATATATACACTTTAGATGAGTTGTAGTGCACCTGAGCACTGTACACAATTATTATTATTATTATTATTATGCCATTTCCCCTGACCAGTGTCATTTATTCTCAATAAATAGCCATATCAGTAGACTGACCCGTCCTGCAAATACCTTTAATACCCAGTTGCTTCCTCAGCCCAAGTGAGTTCCATCTTCTACACATGTTAATATTGTTTATCCAGCAGAAAGTTCCTGTTTCTCTAGGTTTTCAGGACTTCATCCAGAGGTTATATCCCTCTGTAGCTTCATGCATCTTACATATTTTTTTATATACTGTATATGATGTGAAGGTGCATGACTCAGTGGTTAGAGCATTGGGCTCACAATCATGAGATAGTGAGTTCAATTCCTGGACCAGGCTGTGTGTTGTGTTCTTGTGCAAGATATTTTATTTCACATTGCTCCAGTTCACTCATCTGTAGAAATGAGTTGCAATGTCACTGGTGCCAAGCTGTATTGGCCCCTTTGCCTTTCTCTTGGATAACATTGGCAGCATGGAGGCAGGAGGCTGGTATGCATGGGTGACTGCTTACCCGGACATGCCTTGGAGAGAAACTTTCTAGGTGCAATCCCATGGTTATTCATGACTGAAGTGGGATTTTTACTCTCTATATGTTGGTGTATATATGATGGAATTTTAACCTTAAAAAAGTCACCCCCAAAACCAGTTTAAAATCTGAATCATAACATGTGGTTTAGAGTGTTAGCAGTGATGCATGATGGAGAACAGTGTAAAATGCTGGCATAGCTCCTACAGTCCTTCCACTAAATATTTTCTTCTGAAACAAATATATTTGGGGAACTAGTGGAGGTTGATCCCTATGATAATTCAGTTATAAATGTATATGAGAACATACTTCAAGAACCTCTCAGCCACTGCATCAAGGGTGAAATATTGCCAGATAGTCTTATATAGCTTGAATAGCTCAAAGCCTACATTTTAAAAGGAAATTCTAGGGTCATCCTATGTATCCAGTTGGCTTATACACTGGCACATATAGTACATTGCTCTCTATGTGTGGAAAGTAGACAGAGAGATGCTTTGTTTCTAACATAAATAACAAATAGAGTAATATCTTCATTCCTCTGTTTCTCTTTCTAGGAACTCTACTTTTACTATTATCAATATCGAATGGTTCAATTACGCACATTGATTTCTCATTATCAACTTTGTCATACATGTTGATTTCTCATTATCAGCTTTGATTCATATTCATTATCATTTATAGCTGAAATATTTATTTAATTATTTATCTATTATATCACAGTTGATGAACAATAGTGTTGTTGGTTATAGATTGAGAGTGGTAAGGGAACATCTTTGCAACCAGGGCAGAACAAATGGGAATGGTTTGGTGGATGAGTGGAATGGTTTGCTGAGAGTGGGGAAGACAGTGAATTGCAGAGATGATAGAAATTGAGCCAGTGATGGATGTTATTAAGGGAGGTTGGTTGGTTGAGCCAGGCATTGAAGAAAGATGAAAGTAACAGTGAGAGGAGTGATGAAAATGAAAGTAGAAGGAAGAAGAGAAAGATATGACTAAAGATGATAGAAGAGGAAATGCGGATTAGAGGATTAGTGTGAGGAAGTGTGAAGGATTAAGCCAAATGGAGAAGATTTGGAATTTAAAAAAACCTTTTCCCTGCTTTAACAGGGAAATGTTCTTAAAACACTGATTGTGTGTATATATATATATAAGTACATACACACAAATATACTCCCCCATATATATATATCACGTGATCACGTGACCGACCAGACCATCAGATGTTGTTACACATCACTGGTCACAATGCGTTTGCATTGTTTTAGCCTTCGAGTGACGCCACCCCGCTGGCTAAGCGAGCAGGCCAACAGACGAAAGAGTGGTGAAAGAGTACAGCAGGGATCACCACCCCCTGCCGGAGCCTCGTGGAGCTTTTAGGTGTTTTCGCTCAATAAACACACACAACGCCCAGTCTGGGAATCGAAACTGCGATCCTACGACCGCGAGTCCACTGCCCTAACCACTAGGTCATTGCGTCTCCACATACATATATATATATATATAATGGCTGTGTGGTAAGTTGCTTGCTTACCAACCACATGGTTCCAGGTTCAGTCCTACTGCGTGGCATCTTGGGCAAGTGTCTTCTACTATAGCCTCGGGCCAACCAAACCCTTGTGAGTGGATTTGGTAGACAAAAACTGAAAGAAGCCCGTCGTATATATATACGTATGTATATGTTTGTGTGTCTGTGTTTGTCCCCCTAACATCGCTTGACAACTGATGTTGGTATGTTTACGTCCCCCGTCACTTAGCGGTTCAGCAAGAGAGACCGATAAAATAAGTACTAGGCTTACAAAGAATAAGTCCTGGGGTTGATTTACTTGACTAAAAGAGGTGCTCCAGCATGGTCACAGTCAAATGACTGAAGCAAATAAAAGAATGATATATATATATATATATAGGCAGCAGTAAGCAAATGTGTACCAACAAGGAGAATTATAACTGTTATTTAATATGACTGAGGGTGTTATGAACACCTACATCATCATCATCATCATAATCATCATCGTTTAACGTCCGTTCTCCATGCTAGCATGGGTTGGATGGTTCGACCGGGTATCTGGGAAGCCAGAAGGCTGCACCAGGCTCCGGTCTTATCTGGCAGTGTTTCTACAGCTGGATGCCCTTCCTAACGCCAACCACTCCGTGAGTGTAGTGGGTGCTTTTTACGTGCCACCTGCACTGGAGCCAGGCGAGGCTGGAATCGGCCACGGTCGGATTGGTGCATTTTGCGTGCCACCTGCACGGAAGCCAGTCGGCACTGGCTTCGGCCACGATTTGGATGGTGCTTTTTACGTGCCACCGACACAGAAGCCAGTCGAGGCGGCGCTGGCATGTCGGTGGCACGTAAAAAGCACCATCCGAATCGTGGCCGAAGCGGATGGTGCTTTTTACGTGCCACCGACATTACTAGAAATAAGAGCTAAACACTCTAATGCTGCAATCAAAGCACATAATTGTATACATACATGCTGATGCTGACAAGGACTGTAATAGCTAGAAAAACAGCGGTCAAGATATTCCCTGATTGGTCGCTCAGTTTTGGTTTTTACCCCTTCAGTGGGGTCAGCCTGCTGACAGTGAGATCAACTGATCCCACTGAAGGGGCTATTACAGTCCCTGTCAGTATATATGTAATACAATTGTGGAAGCGCAATGGCCCAGTGGTTAGGGCAGCAGACTCGTGGTCATAGGATCGCGGTTTCGATTCCCAGACCGGGCGTTGTGAGTGTTTATTGAGCGAAAACACCTAAAGCTCCATGAGGCTCCAGCAGGGGATGGTGGTGATCCCTGCTGTACTTTTTCACCTCGACTTTCTCTCACTCTTACTTCCTGTTTCTATTGTGCCTGTATTTCAAAGGGCCGGCCTTGTCACTCTCTGTGTCACGCTGAATCTCCTCGAGAACTACGTTAAGGGTACACGTGTCTGTGGAGTGCTCAGCCACTTACACGTTAATTTCAGGAGCAGGCTGTTCCGTTGATCGGATCAACCGGAACCCTCGTCGTCGTAACCGACGGAGTGCTTCCCTCCTATATGCATACAATAATGTGCTTTGACTGCAGCATTAGAGTGTTTAGCTCTTATTTCTAGCAAAGTAGGTATTCACAACACCCTCAGTCATATATGTATAGGCACTGTTGTGACTGTGTGGTTGAGAAGCTTGCTTCCCAGTCATGAGGTTGTGAGTTCAGTCCCACTGCACAGCACCTTAGGCAAGTGTCTTCTGCTACAGTCGTGAGCCAACCAAAGCCTTGTGAATTGATTTTGTAGATGGAAACTGAAAGAAGCCTGTCATATATGTTTATGTATCTGTGTGTGTGAGGGTGCATGGCTCAGTGGTTAGAGCATTGGACTCACAATCATGAAATAGTGATTTCAATTCTCAGACTAGGCTGTAGAAATGAGTTGCAATGTCATTATTGGTGCCAAGCTGTATCAGCCTTTGCCTTTCCCTTGGATAACACTGGTGGCGTGGAGAGAGGAGGCTGGTATGCATGGGCGACTGCTGGTCTTCCATAAACAACCTTGCTCGGACTTGTACCTTGGGGGGTAACTTTCTTGGTGCAATCTCATGGTCATTATGACTGAAGGGGATCTTTACGAGGGAAGCTGAAAATATTAACTCTACCAGTGAGTATATCTAATGAAAGAGAAGCAATCTTTTCCCCTTGCCTGTGTCTAAAACATCTTAATCCTTTAGCATTTAAACTGGCCATATCCGGTCAAAATATTCTACTTGTTTTACATTCAAACTGGCCAGATCCAATATATCACACCTACCCTACAATGTCATTCTGAAAATTTTCAATCACATCATTGAAATCTCAAAGATATGAGATAAATGCATTATTAATTCAGAACAGTGTGAATAAATAAGCATTGCATTTGATAGAATAATGTGAATGCTAAAAGGTTGAATTGTCAAACTTCAAATATGTCCCCTTCCCAACAAGAAATTTAACCTGGCTCAGCTAACCCTAATCCCCATCCTCCTCCACTCCTACTTTTGTACACATCCACATTTACATTACATGTACCAAGTGTAAGCTATGGACACATAAGAGGTGCAGCAATGTCAAAGGAAGGCTAACTAGGAAAATAGCTTTTGTCTGTGGCAGATGCTCAGGAGCAATAAACACTGAAAATGTGCAGAGACCAACTTCTACCACGTTCCAGGGAGAAAAACTAGAAGTAGTTGATAGCTTCCGCTACCTAGGTGACCAAGTCAGTAGCGGGGGTGGGTGTGCTGAAAGTGTAGCTGCTAGAGTAAGAATAGCCTGGGCAAAGTTTAGAGAGCTCTTACCCCTGCTGGTGACAAAAGGCCTCTCGCTCAGAGTAAAAGGCAGACTGTATGATGCATGTGTACGTACAGCCATGCTACATGGCAGTGAAACATGGGCTGTGACTGCTGAGGATATGCGTAAGCTCACAAGAAATGAAGCCAGTATGCTCCGATGGATGTGTAATGTCAGTGTTCATAATCGACAGAGTGTAAGTACCTTGAGAGAAAAGTTGGACCTAAGAAGCATCAGTTGTGGTGTGCAAGAGAGACGTTTGCGCTGGTATGGTCATGTGACGAGAATGGCTGAAGATAGATGTGTGCAAAAGTGCCACACCCCAGCAGTTGAGGGAACCTGTGGAAGAAGTAGACCCAGGAAAACCTGGGACGAGGTGGTGAAACACGACCTTCGAACTTTAGGTCTCACTAAGGAAATGACTAGAGACCGAGACCTATGGAAGTATGCTGTGCGTGAGAAAACCCTGCAAGACTAGTGAGACCATAACCAATGGCCTCTACCTGGTATGTAGCCAGTCGACTTATACATACCTTTCCTTCTTGGGACACAAAACTCCACTTGTGAAGACCCGTTGAGGCAAGTGAAAATCAAAATCAAAATCAAACCAAATCAAATCAGATATCAGAAAGCAGAACCAAAATCGAAGTCGATCAACATCAATGGAAATTGCAGCTGTGATATCAGTGCCGGTGACAAGTAAGCGAACCATCCGATCGTGGCCGTTGCCAGCGCCGCCCCGTCTGGCCTCCGTGCCGGTGGCACGTAAAAAGCACCATCTGTTCGTGGCCGTTGCCAGCCTCACCTGGCCCCCGTGCCGGTGGCATGTAAAAAGCACCGTCCGTCTGTGGCCGTTTGCCAGCTCCGTCTGGCACCTGTGCGGGTGTCACGTAAAAAGCACCCACTACACTCACGGAGTGGTTGGCGTTAGGAAGGGCATCCAGCCGTAGAAACACTGCCAGATCAGACTGGGCCTGATGCAGCCTTCTGGCTTCACAGACCCCAGTTGAACCGTCCAACCCATGCTAGCATGGAAAACGGACGCTAAATGATGATGATGTACCTACACAACAACCCATTGTCACAACACCAATATCATTGTCATGTAAATTCTCTATTCAAAGTGAAGATAACATGAATGAAAACTTGCCATCCAGTGTCTGAAAAGAAGCAGCCCCTACATTATTAATCAGGTACACAGTTATAAATATAGTAGTTACTACTACTACTACTACTACTACTACTACTACTACTATTACTACCACCACAACCCACCCCTCTCATCGCCATCATGTTATGCTTTGTTGTGAAGCCCTTTCCACCTGTCAAATTGCCAAGAAAATAGTAATTTAACAAACACAATCAGCTGTGAGAAATCTACATTTTTGTTTTGTCATAGCATTGTCCAGTTCCATGGTAGATAATTTGCTCTTGTTTTTCAGATTTATTTCGTGGTGGGGAGAGCTACAGCTGGTCTGTTGTATGATCTGGGTGTGTGATTTATGAAGAGAACTGCAGCTGGTCTGTGTGATTTGTGATGAATGCTACAGCTGGTGTGTGTGATTTGTGAGGAGATCTGCAGCTGGTTAGTGGTTTGGAATGGCAGTGGTTTGTATCCTGTTTCCAAAGTTACATTGTGTCCCTTCCAAAGGAATTTAATGCAATCCTTAGACGAAGCGACAATTTTGAAAAAGTGCAAACTCATTGTTTGGGATGAAGCAACTATGTCCCCTAAATGTTCTGTACAAGGAGAGTTTTTAAGGCAGGTATTAAGTTCATCAGCAGGTGTTCCTTTGGGTATAATAGGCAGAGTTTGTCAAAAATCTCCTGCAAGAAACAGAGTTGCACCTCCAATGATGTTGTTGTTCAATCTAACATCATCATCACCACCACCATCATCATCATCATCACCTAATGTTTGTGCTCCATGCTGGCATAGCATGGACAATATCTACTGTAAAATTCCATGTATTAAATGCACTATCTTTTTCCCACCAAAATCAAGATTAAAATTAGAAATGTATTATACATTAAAGGTATGCATAATATATAATATTAGGGGTATGTATATAATATATAGTATTGGGCTGCAATGTTTATCCACACCCATTTTTATGAAGAAAAATGTGTGATCTATAATATATGACAGAAGATGTGTGTGTGTGTGTGATAGGCCATTTACTTGAACCCCCTTAAAATCAATATTTTACATCCATTTCGTTCACACTTGGCACATACATCATTTATGTTCCAGAGATGGTACTACACTCTTCAGATTTTTCACTTATGGTGTAATATGGAGTAATGGGTTTCTGAGGTCAGAAAAACTTCCATTCCTGGGGTATGGTGGACAAGGAGGTAACTCTTTGCGAAGTAACATTCAGAAATTGATTGTCTTCCTTACATTTGTATATTTTGTGGGAACACATACGGTTGGAATCAGCTTCTTAGATGCACCAGGTAAAACTGGAAAAAAATTCCTCCTGAATCATCTTCTTGTGAAGTTGCGGCATAATGGTGACCTTGCTATTGCTGTTGCCTCCTCAGGAATAGCCTTAACTCTTCTTGACGGCAGACAAACAGCACACTCTACCTTCAAATTGCCTTTCAATGTAACACATCAAGAAAACCCCATGTACCACATAATGCAATCCTTAGACGAAGCGACAATTTTGAAAAAGTGCAAAATCATTGTTTTGGATGAAGCAACTATGTCCCCTAAATGTTCTGTACAAGCACTTGATATCACAATGGGAGACCTTAGATTGAACAACAACATCATTGGAGGTGCAACTCTGTTTCTTGCTGGAGATTTTTGACAAACTCTGCCTATTATCCCCAAAGGAACACCTGCTGATGAACTTAATACCTGCCTTAAAAACTCTCCTTTAGTCGCATGTCCAATCAAAACAACTCACCATCAACATGAGATCACTTCTACAGACTGGCCAGCCTACAATCCAGTTTTTGAAAATGCTCCTTAAAATCAGCAATGGACAAATTACATCCAACAGCAATGGATACATTGACACTACCACCATTGGCCACACTGTCTCCAGCCCTGATGACTTATGTTCTGCCATTTACCCAAATCTTACAATGGAATACATAAAACCAGATTGGCTTTGTGGCAGGGTTGTTCTTGCACCTACAAATGCAGCTGTCAACACTCTTATCTGAAGAACGCTGTTACAGATTAGTTGATGCTGTAACTGACCTTGATCAGGTTACACACTTTCCAACAGAATTTCTTAACTCCCAAGATACTCCAAGACTCCCTTCCCATGAACTTCACTTAAAAGTTGGTTGCCCTCTCATCCTCCTACACAATCTAAATGCACCAACACTATGCAATGGAACTTGCCTTGTGGTCAAACAAATGATGAACCATGTCACTGAAGCCCAAATTATCATGGGACATACCAAAAATGATACTGATTTCATTACGAAAATTTCACTAACCCCAACATACTACCCCTATCCTATGCAAAACTTCAGTTCCCTCTTAAACTCAGCTTCACCATGACAGTTAACAAAGCGCAAACTCAGTTGCTGAAAGTTGTTGGATTGGACCTTCAAACATTGTTCTTTTCACATGGATAGTTCTAAGTCTGTTGTTCCACAGTTGGTCATCCAGACAACTTATTTATCTATCCTCCTGAAGGAAAAACCAAAAATGTCATCTACAAAGCAGCCCTACAGTAGGTTATTCCTCTACTGCAGTCTTCACATCTACGCCAAACTGTAGCTGTTAGCAATCAGACTTCCTGCAAGCATTTCATCGATATTTTGCTTCATTTTCCTGATTGCTGTTATCAATACATTATCATCAATGACCCTTCTTACTTCATGGATGCTCATAAGCATGCTCTGATATTTATTTTTGTACATACCATTATCCTATTTGTGTGTTTGCTATAAATGTTTGCTTTTCTTTATCATACATGACTTTCATTGAAAAAAAGCTTCAATGTGGTTGTGTCAAGCATTATGAGAAAAAGAACTACATGATACAAAATGCTTCAGGTAAGATATAGGATCCCTAATGCCTACTGCAATTGTGACCTCATTTCATGGACTTTCATTTATTACTTACTGCTAAATTTGTGTTCAAAAAACTTTATTCATTACCTAAGTTGCTTAATACCATATCATAAACAGCTAACGAAAATGTAATTACACATTTTACATTTATCAACTTGAAACAACTTCTAACTGCTGGCTAATTCAACTTAACTGTCCACAGGAGTGCACCATTATAATAAATTACACTGTCCAAAGGACAAGTGCATTTGCTAGTAATGTAATAAAACTTTATTTTTCATTTTTTAGATCATCATCACCACCACTACTACTTAATGCCTGTTTTCCATACTGGCATGGGTTGGATGGTTTAACTGGGGCTGGTAAGACCAAGGACCACACCAGGCTCCTTTGTCTGTTCTGGCATGGTTGCTATGGTTGGATGCCCTTCCTAATGCCAACCACTCTACAGAGCAGTGGTTTTCAACCAGGGTTCCGCCAGTACAGTCCAGGGGTTCCGCAAGAAGTTACAAAACTGCTAAAATTGGCAGTAATTTTTAATTCTCCTGTGCAGAAGACTATTAAATTATTGCACAGGGGTTCCCCGAGCCAGTGGAATGTTTCCTTGGGGTTCCGCTCCAGCAAAAAGATTGAAAAGCACTGCTACAGAGTGTACTGGGTGCTTTTTCTGTGTCATCAGCACCAGTGCTTTTAATATGGCACCAACATGAGTCACTTAATTTAGTGTTCTCTCAATTGGTTTCAATATATTGATATCATATATCAATATATTTATAAGGTGCAACTGTGGCTACAGATTTGGGCATGGCTGCATGGTTAAGAAGTTTGCTTCACAACCATATGGTTTCAGGTTCAGTCCCATTGTGTAGCATCATACCAAGTATCTTCTTCTATAGCCCTGGGATGACCAGAATCTTGTTAGTGGATTTGGTAAATGAAAACTGAAAGAGGACTGTTATATGTGTGTGTGTATGTATATATATACACACACACAGTGTAAATATTTGTATATATGTGGTGTCTCCTTGTCTTGACATGAAATGCTAGTTGTAAATGAGTGTCTCTGTCATACAAGCAGTGTTGTTCATTTCTAATATTCTTCAAAAATATGCCTGACCATGGGGAAATATTACCTTGTTTAGAGACAGGTGAGGGTAAGCAACAGGAAGGGCATCCAGCCTTAGTAAATCTGCATGGTAAATTATATCTGACCTGTGAAAGCATGGAAAGGTGGACATTAAACATTGCTGCTGCTGCTGCTGATGATGATGGTGAAGAGGAGGAAATATTGGTTTCAAATTCTGGCACAAGGCCAGTAATTTTAGGCAAGTGGGTAAGTTGATTACATTAACTCCAGTGCACAACTGGTACTTTATTTTACTGACCCTGAAAAGATGAAAAGCAAAGTTGACCTTGGCAGAATTTGAACTCTGAATGTAAAGACCGATGAAATGCCATTAAGCATCTTGCCTGGCATGCTAATGATTCTGTAAAGGGAACTGGTTGCTTCTTTACACTTTTGGGGTGCAACTTGGGTGCAACATAATTTCCTTTCTTTTTGTTTCTAGAAACTACCAGTCAGGAACGAAACGCAAGTTTAGAAATATATACAATTCTTTATTCTCTTATTCAACAATGAAACACAATGGTATACTGGTATCCATTCTTACAACAATTCAGCATTAATAGAACAGGTTAAATCCTAAGCGTCTGGGACAGGAGAATATGCTGATCACACGTATGAAAATACGTCCTTTCTCTTCTATCGCCGTGTCTCAAGTCCCCGAACGCTATTAAGGAACGCTATAGAATTTATTCTTCAGTCTCTAGCGCATGTGCATGAGGGAACTTCCTTATGCCTTTCCAGAAGGTTCCAACCCTGCACACGCACACTGAAGAATGACGTTGCGTGTGCGCACACTGGAACATGAAATAGAGTATTTTAGGTTTACAAGACAATTTGAGCCAACAATCTTGAAGTGTGTTTTATATGGTGGTGTATTTTTCATAACAGTGTATTATATTAGGTAGCATGTTATACACATTAGAAATGAGGAAATTTCCTGTCAGGACACCCCAAATATGTGTTTAAAGAATTCTCTATGTTGTTGTTGAACCTGCAGGAAATAGCAGCTAAATGTATCGCAAGCCACACACTACTATTTAAAATAAATGGATACATTGGATAATGGAGATCAAGGTACATTGCATATGACAAACAGATGAGATGATCACAGCTGGAATAGCATTGATCTTAGATCTGTTGTAATTCATGCTTTTTCAAAGATTCTATTCCTGCCCCATATCTCATCAAAGCAACAGCCCACAATCTACCATTGAAGTGAATCTAACGGTTTTTGTGTGTTTTAAATGGCTTATAAACACCTTCCATGCTGCAATTGATAGACTGGAGAACACGTAAATTAATGACAATGATGACAATAAACAAAGAACTACACCCCAAGAGTGATGCGTCAAGATTGTATATAAAGAGGAGGGAGGGAGGAGGGTATTTGTGTGTTGTGAAGGTTGTGTAAGGGTTGAGGAGAATAGCCTGGCTTGGTTTGTCAAGGAGAGTAAAAAAGTGATTGAAGCAGTGACAATGCAGGGAACCTTAAAACTGAACAAAGCTGTAGATCCAATACAATTTAAGAAAGACCAGTGAGAGCAGATGAAGAAAATTTGGCAGGACAAGAAAATGCACAGTCAATACTTGAAGAATAAGGAAGAGACTGATTTGAATAGAACCTGGCAATGGCTGCAGAAAGGAGACTTAAAAGGAGCCACTGAGGCATTAGTGTGCAGCGTTAAAGAACAAGCTCTCAAAACAAACTACTCCAAATATCACATTGATAAAAGCACTGATTCACTACAGTGTAGGATGTGCTCTGAAGGGAGAACGTATAAGCCATATTGTTAGTGAGTGCTGTAAGCTTGCACAGTGTGAATTATAAAAGGCGGCATGACAATGTGGCCAGATATGTCCACTGGCTGTTGCGCGGTAAAGCAAACCTCGAAAGAGCCGAACAATGGTATGAAACACAAGCCAGAGGGAGTAATGGAAAATGAACATTACAAAATACAGTGAGATTTTAACATGCAGTGCGACCAAGTCATAGAAGCGAGACAACCAGATATTCTCATCCCTAAAGATGAAAAAGAAGTAAAGATAATAGATGTTGCAATACCAGGTGATTCAAGGGTGAAATGTATGGAAACAGAAAAGACTGAGAAATACCAGCTACTGCAGGACGAATTAGGTAAGTTATGGGGCATGAGGAAAATAATGGTGATACCGGTGGTAATTGGGGCATTAGGAGCAGTTTCCAAGGGCTTTGAAAAACATATTAAGAATATTGGAGTTGCTGTCAGGCTCGAGATGATCCAGAAGACAGCATTGTTGGGTACAGCTCGTATTCAAGGAGAGTATTGTCTCTTTGACTCACATGAGAAGGCACTATTTGAAACCTTTGGTGATTTGTTGTTGCCTGCTTTCAAGTAAAGAATAACCAGTAATTAAGAATTATCTGAGAGTCTTTCATAATAGATAATAATCCTTTCTACTATAGGCACAAGGCCTGGAATTTTTGGGGGAGGAGACTAGTCGATAATATTGACCCCAGTGTTTCACTGGTACTTAGCTTATCGACCCTGAAAAGATGAAAGGCAAAGTTGACCTTGGTGGAATTTGAACTCTGAATGTAGAGATGGGCGAAATACAGTGAAGAATTTCGTTCAGGCTGCTAACGATTCTGCCAGCTCACCACCTTAATAATAATAATAATAATAATAATAATAATAATAATAATAATAATAAATGCCCTGATGCAGTACCAGGCAGTGGCTCTCATGGCTTCTGATCTTAACTGACTGGAAGTGTTATCATGTACATTGTTTTGTCTTGGTATAAAAGATGGGCTACAGAAAATATTCTGCTCAATACCACAGATTTGCTTGTCAGTTGTTTGACCTTAACCAGTTGAGCATGTCCCTTAGTGGCTGACGATATGTGCATCTCTGATCACGAGCAGAAGTAGTGGGGGAGCATCATAGCCATGTGTTGAGAGGGATTCTTGGGGTTTGAATAATTCACCTCTGGAAACATGGGTGGTTCTTTCAACATCCTTAAACAACCCTTATTCAGGGACCTTTTGAGCGGGATGGGCTACTCAACCTGAAGAAAATTCTAACTGGGCCCCACCTGCAAGGTCATGTGCTGTTTATCTTGATATGAGATCACCATGTCGCGCACATATGGTTGTGATGCATGTGCCTGGTGTACCTTTATCAGACGGGTAGTCATGATGGGTATATTGGGCTTCGTATATTTTACCCCAGTGTCACTTTGATGGCATGCACTGCTCTCTCACTCAATAATAATAATAATAATGAGGATGGTGATGATTTCTTTTATAATAATAATAATAGTTTATTTTAAAATAAGTTTTGGGGGCAGAGGTTAGTCGATTACATCGACCCAATGTTCATCTGGTACTTATTTTATGCCCCCCCCCCAAAAGGATGAAAGCAAAGCTAATCTTGGCAGAATTTGAACTCAGAACGTATGCTTGGCATTTTGTCCGGTGTGCTAACGTCTCTGCCGGATAGAAACACATGAACTTATTACAATAGCTATAGGTTCTTTGGGGGAAAATAGTAATATGATATATTTTGCTACTATTTCAACTGCTAACAACGCCTGTACATCTGTTACATACAAAGCCATTATTCTCTGTCACTCTGTCTGTTATCCCACTACACCTTTAGTTTGTCCATAGTTACACTGGGTACATCGTATATAATTTCTACATATTCCTTTGTATTTGAAGCAGAAAGGTATTTATGTCCCTGATGCAATAGAGTCCTGTCTTTTTTTCGGTTTACCAAAACTTTAGTGAAGGGAAATGTATATGACTGGTATCAAGGTTACTCGAAATAAATCTGTCGGTTACAAAATGATATGAAATTTCATAGGAAGAGTTGTTTCCCTTAGAAAATTTTTTAATCGAACACGGTTATCTCCCTTACATTAACACAGATTGGAACGTATCTATCTCAAAACGCTATTTCCTCATCCATTAAAAAACCTAATTGAGTCAGTATTACCTTCTCTTCGTAGATTGGTGAAAACATAGTACTAATAGCATTTGTTATATACTAAGGTCAGTTTAATTAGATATTTCTTTTTGCCATATAATTTGTGGCCTTTTATTTCTTTATTTTGATATCAATCTGATCACTTTACCATATTGATGAGGCCAAGGAAAGAACTACATGGTGGCTTGACCTGCTAGAAACAGCAGCCAAATCTCCCTCAAATAACATTCTACAGTCTGTAAAAAAGGAAGGACATAGTTTCAATATGTAACTAATATAACTAATGATATAAATCATTGGTTCTCAACCAGGTTCCACATGGTCCTTGGAAATCCACAGAAGATTTGGTTATACTTTTACAATACACAAAATATTTCCACAATTTTTTTATACATTCCTAATAATATTTGATTATGAAAATATAATTTAAACATCAAATGTCTATGGACGAGTAGAGTTAAATATGAATCAAGGAGTCCATAGGCAAAAAATGTTTGAGAACCACTGATATAAATTATATAGAAAAGAAAGGTGGTTGCAGTTTTATGACACTCCAAGTCTGTAAGATGGCAGGAATCTCCAACTGAACTTATGTCACTCACTCTGATATTCATATTAACCACATTAGGTCTGTTAATTTTAGTAATAGATCTAACACTGTTAGATCTATTACTATCAAAAGTAGGTCTTGTTATGCTGAGTGAAAAGAAGGCAATAATTTCCCTTCTGAAAAATGTCATAGCTTGGGCACCAGAATTTATATGCTTTGGAAAATAAACTTTGTTTTTGTGCTGCATATATTTAAAGAAAATTTACATTCATTCAAGCTCAACAAGAAATACAAGGCTATTATATAGTCTGTACCTGTCATACATACTTTGTACCTATCTTTGATAAATTGCTGATCATGTGTAGTCTGTAGGCATCTTTAAGAAATTGCTGTTCCCATGCAGTAATCTATAGCTATCTTTAATAAATACCTGCTCTCATATAGTCTGTACCTGTCTTTGATAATAGCTGCTTCCATATAATCTGTGGGTGTCTTTAATAGCTACTTCCTTATAATCTGTTCCTATATTAAATAGTTTGTATCTAGCTTTGATAAATAACTGCTCCCAAAATTTATAAAATGCTTTTCAGTAATTAACAATGTGGTTGATATTACAAAATTTTCAAGAAATGAACCTAAAAAGAACCAAATGTGACAACTGCTTGATGATATATTTTTACAGTATTCAGATGTATCCTGCTGAATTTAAAATCCAGCCATATTTTGTTCTCTTGAAATTAACAAACTAAATATCAGTAATATACAGAGGTCAATTTAATTGACTATAGATTTTGAAAAAGGCCCCTGAACATCCCATTACCTTATCACTTCTCTTGAAATTTGCAAAATTCATGCTTTTGTCTTCAAGAAAAACATGAACCTCACACAATCTCATTTATTTTCATTAAAGTCCTACAACTTGTTAAATGCAATGAATAGCTTCTTCACTGGTTTGTAGTGGATGAGGTAGGATATAAAGTTTCTAATTTCAAACTCTACTGTAATCACTGTGATATGGCCCAAAGCAAGAAATTTTACATAAGTATTACACTGCATATATCTATACAGATATCATCATTATTATGACTACTTTTTTTTGTGCTTGCATTGGGTGGATAGATTTTTTTTCCAATACAGTATCTTCTACTAGTTGCAATTCTCTATCATCTTTGTGAGGTTTAGCTTCTTCTGATAAGTCTTCATCACTTCATCCCATGTCTTCCTAGGTCTCTCTCTTCAACAGTTTCCTTCCATTTAGATATTCTGGCATTTCTTTACCCATTGGTTATCATCCATGTGCATCAAATGTCTCTACCAGCTCATATTTCTCATCTTGCACCTGACATCTAACTCTGCCTGTACTCAATTTTTCTTTTAACTCATTTGTGTTCCATCTTTCTTATACACTAACATTGCACATGCAGCTGAGCCAGCTTGCTTCATTTCTCTTGTGCATTTTCACATTCTCTGCATTCAATGCCCCTGTTTCACTACCATGCAACATTACACTTCATACACAAGCATCAAATGATTTACCTTTCACTTGAAGAAAGAATACCTTTGCTGCCAATAGATTTAGCAGCTTTCAGAATGTTCTTATTCTGTCAACTATACTTTCAAAGTCCTCACCTCCACTGCTGATTATGTCACCTAAGTAACTAATTACCATATACTTTTATGGCACCTTCCAATGACTGGAAATAATTTTTATACTAGTGTTCTGACTGTTCACTACATGTGTATATCTGCCACACACAAAGTCTTTATTCACTGTCAGCTAGGCTTTGATTCCAGTACACCTCTTGTGTGCCTGTGGATCACACTAAGTACACCATATGCAATTTCTTCCTATTCTATATCAGCAAATTGAGCTTGGCCATTTTCCTGATGATGGTAGAGTCCAGTCTTCTTTCCTACTCGCTGAAGCTTCTTAATTCCAGGTTTTGTTTCCACATCAGGAAATTCCTTTTCTAAATCTTTCACAGACTCCACTGTGAATGCTAGGTCACCAGCGTGTAGGAGTTCTCATGGACAACAGGTCTTAAACTCTTCTGTTATGGCCTAGAGGACTACAATAAATTGAAGCAGGCTGAAAACCAAGCCTTGCCCACTAAATTCCTTACTGATCTCATTTTCAGCTCTTACTTTGCTAAAAACATCTTTGTACATGGCTTGCATGACCCTTACAATTCCTAGTTTTTTTTAAAGATCACAAAGCCTTATCCAGCTCAATAAATGTTATGTAGCTAAGATCTTAGCTTATAACTTCTGCAGTTATCTCACCAGGAGGAGAGTATCTGTAGTACTCTGACCCAGAACAGATCCAAACTGCATCTCATCTAAAATAATTCTCTTCCTAATCAATTGTGTTTAGACTCTTCCCATTATTTTCATAACATCATCTAAATCTATGCTGGGCGATACCTTTTTTACTAGGAAAATACATAGTATTCCTGACAATCTAGAGAATATTGATCTTTCTGATTTTTGTGTTCACTTGATCAATAAGTGATCAGAGGGTGACCAGTTTCCTGAAGTTAGTGTTGTAAATGGTTATGTCATGTACCACACATCCCTAATGACCTCTCCTTATTCCTTGTACTTTATTCCTAACCTCTATGCATGCAGGAGTAGCCATCCTGATTTTGCCAAGAATATCCATTGAAGTAATGTGTCATGTTAATTAGGTTGCTATCATCTGCCACTGACATATCCTGCAAAGAGCCTCATAAAAACTGTGTCTTGCTTCATCATTCAGTCTGGATTATTGCCGGCGTCTGGCGACGGACTTGGTAAACACCCACAAAGTTAACAACTACCTCACCAACAAAAGCACTGAACACCTTTTTGATCTCCATGTGTCTAACACACGTGGACATGCCTACAAAGTCAGAAAACAACACAGCTCCCATGACTTTCGAAAACATTTTTTCACGCTCAGAGTTGCTGAAGCATGGAATAAACTGCCTGCGTCAGTTGTTGACTGCCATGACACTGCATCCTTTAAGGCCCTCATGCTTTCCGAAATCCGCCGAAACTACACCTGATTATATATACACTTTAGATGAGTTGTAGTGCACCTGAGCACTGTACACAATGTTTTATTATTATTATTATTATTATTATTATCCATTGAAGTAATGTGTCATGTTAATTAGGTTGCAATCATCTGCCACTGACATATCCAGCAAAGAGCCTCATAAAAACTGTCTGTCTTGCTTCATCATTCAGTCTGGATTATAGTAAAAATGCAAAGGACACTGTTGTTGCCATATTTCCTGGTCTTGGATGAATTATCCTGTTGTATACTCCAACTGCCTCGTTACTTTGAGTACCTCAATTACTTATCTACTTCTCTGACAACAAAATGTCTGCTCCACATACTCCAGTATTGTTTCTAATATTGCGTACATTCTGTTTCCATGGCTAAAATTTATCATGAACAGTTGACATTGATGTTAATTAGCCCTAGGTCAGCCCTGGTGTCTAGAGTGATCAGTCTGATGTCAAGGGCATTCCAACCATGATTATTCTATCATTTTATATACCAGGAACTACACTGACCAAGTATTTCTAGCAGGTCAAGTAGCTATGCCAAAGTTCCCATTTTGTGTTGACTTTCCTTCAATGAATTGTTTTGGCAGAAAATATTTATTCCAACAATTACAACTGTATAATGGGCATTTTTTATTAGCTTCTGTTGACCAAATTCATCCATGATATCTTCCCAAGGTGCCACACATGTGGGACTGAGCCATTCCTGCTTCTATGATCTGCACGAAAAACAATACTGAAGCTGATATTAGTAAAATTTAATACAGAAAACATTAAAAATCTAGCTAAAAATAATTACATAGTGAAGAAAAAATATTTTCATCAATTACTAATATTGTAAATATTTCAGTAAGTTTTAATTATCTTAGTGAGACAATTATTGCTAGCTAGTTTTAAAACTATTTACTGTATTGAATATGTGAACTCTCAACTGTTGTTATTTCATGCAGATGGCATGTCTCAGTCTATCTTCAATTATTTGGCATGTATGGTGAAGTCTTTGCTATGTTGATGACAAAATAAAAGGATATTAGTTTTCAACTGTATCAACTTTAGAATCAAGAATTTTTTTTTTATTAATATTCTTGTTGTTACTGTTTCAACTTTAGAATCAAGAATTTTTTTTTTATTAATATTCTTGTTGTTACTGTTTAGTCCCAGCTCTGTCTCTGTAAAACAGATCTAACATCAAAGACATTCCATTTACGATGATCTGTTTTACTATCCCTACTTCAAATTCTAATCAAGTTGTTATTGCCTAGACATGCTATAGCTAACCCTTTGGCTCTCATGCTGGTGGCACATAAAAAGTACCATCTGAATGTGGTCGATGCCAATACCCACTGACTGGCTACCATGCCGGTGGCACATAAAAAGCACTATCCGAACATGATCAATGCCAGGGTTGCTTGACTGGCTCCTGTCACCCACTACATTCTGTGAGTTGTTGGCATTAGGAAGGGCACCCAGCTGTAGAAACATTGCCAGATCAGATTGGAGCCTGGTGCAACCACTAGCTTTCCAGACCTCAGTCAAACAGTCCAACCAATACTAGCATGGAAAACAGACGTTAAATGATGATGATGATGATGATTTCTCTATCAAATGAAGGCTTATTATTTACATTGCTTTGAATTAATCATGAATTATCTTGTAGCTTCAAGATTTCAATGATGTAATTGCTTATTTTTAGAATGACATTGTAGGATAGGTGTGGTAGGGATGATCTGGTCCCTTTGAACATAAAACAAGCTGAGTATTTAGGGTAGGAGATGGCCAGTTTAAATGCTAAATGGAAGTGAAATGGTTAAATGAGGAATTGAACCAGTGATGCAAGCTTCACTTTCCTTGATCTTATCACCATTCTACAATGCTGAGTAAATGTTTACCTGTAAACATGGATGATATGAATTTCAATGAAGAACTTCCTGACACCTGTTTTGAAATAAAAACATACTACCGCAGACACTAATTAAAATTCTGGCTGGTTTTAAGATCACAGTCTGAACTTTTGAACCTAATCGTTCCCTTCATAGACATTCCTAGAAACATTTCTGGTTAATGGAAGCTGGATGATTTTAGCATTCTTTGCCTTAAACCATTTTCCCCCCCTTTACTTTTTAATCTTTATTCAACATTTGAAACTGTGAAGTGTTGACGTGTATGTTTACTTTATATTATAGAAATATCAGAGATATTTGAGAGAAGTGGGAAGGGATGAATTAACTCTGTCCCTCTTCTTCTACCACCAAAACATGTCGACCTTGTGCTAAAGTTAGAAATCCTCCTCCTCTTCTCCCTCCTTCTCCTCCTCCTCTTCCCTATCATTATCATCATTATTATAATGGAAGAAGATTGGTAGAATCGTTAGTGTCAGATGAAATGCTCTGTCGCATTTAAACATTTAGCCCTATGTTCTGAGTTCAAATCCTGTTGAGATCAACTTTGCTTTTGATCCCTCCAGGTCTGATAAATTAAAATACCAGTCAAGTATGGGGCCTGGCATAATTGACTATTACCTCCCATTTAATGTGAACTTGTGCTAAAGTTAAAAACAAAAATCATTATTATGACAACAGGGACATGGAAGAATCAGTTGAGCAGTGGATTAAATATCTTGTGGTGCTTAACCACTTCCTATTATGTTCTGATTGCAACAGAAAAAACTGACAGTCATACTCTGGAGGAGTGGGGTAGGATCAATATAATCTGAGTTCAAATTCTGCCAAGGTCAACTTTACTGTTCATCCTTTCAGGGTTGATAAAATTAGTATCAGTTATACACTGGGGTCTGTGTAATTGACTTAATCCCTTCCCTCAAATTTGAGGCCTTGTGCTTCCAGTAGAAAGGATTATTATTATTATTATTATTATTATTATTAAGGTGGTGAGCTGGCATAATTGGTAGTGCTCTGGGCAATATGCTTTATTGTACTTTGTCCATCTGTACATTCTGAGTTCAAATTCTGCTAAGGGTAACCTTGCTTTTCATCCCTTTGGGGTCAATAAATTGGGTACCAGTCAAGTACTGGGGATTGATATGATTGACTATCCCCTCCCCTCAAATTCCAAGCCTTGTGCATATAGTATAAAGGATTATTATTATTATTATTATAATGCTTCTTGGCCTTATAGGCTAAGATCAATATATCAAATTATTATTATTATTGTTATAGTTTTTGTTGTTGTTGTTGTTATTGTTATTGTTATTATTATTATTATATTATTATTATTATTATTGCAATGAGCTGGTAGAATTGTTAGCACACTGGACAAAATGCTAAGCAGCATTTCATCTGTCTTTATGTTCTGAGGTCAGCTTTGCCTTTCATCCTTTCAGGGTAAATAAAATAAGTACCAGTTGTACACTGGGGTTGATGTAATCAACTCATCCCCGCCTCCAAAATTGCTGCCCTTGTGGCAAAATTTGAAACCACTATTATATTATTATTATTATGTTTTTTCCTTCTTTCTTCAAATTTTCTTCCGTTTCTCGCTGAGTGTTTTCCATACACCTAGGGCATTATTATTATTATTATTATTATTATAGCAATGAGCTGGCAGAACTGTTAGAGCATTAGACAAAATGCTTTGCAGTTTTTCTTCTGTACATGTGTGCATATATGTGTGTGTATGCTCATCTCTTCTCTACCTAATATTGTGTGTGTTTATGTGCCAGTTGTTTTTTTCTGGGTGTGTATGCATATTACTTTCTTCTCTAAGTATGTATGTATATATGTGTATGTGCTATCACCTTCTCTCCAAAACTGTGGTGGTGTTGTGTGCATATAAGAAGAAATCAATATTGAGGTAGTTATTTAGCTTTCGGTTAGTTTTAATCAAGCAAATCTATGATGAAAAGCAGTCTAGCCATGACCATCTTTTAGTTTTAGGTTATGTTGATCGACATTATATAATGTGACCTCTCTTGATTTCAGATGGTAGGGTGAGATTTGAGGCAGAACTGGCTGCTGTTTCTAATAGACTGGGTGACCTGATAGACAAGGTAGGATGTCAAACTAAGTGCCAGGCAGCATTTAGTTTGACATCTTTTGGTACATTGAGTTCAAATCTCATTGGAGTTGACTTTTCAATAAGTGTCTATGCAGTACATCTCTCACTCAAATTGTTGTAGCAGAACCATTATTATGCCAGAAAATATGCTTTGTGGCATTTCTTCTGGGTCTTTTACATTTTGAGTTCAAGCACCACTGAGGTCAATGTTACCGTTTATCCCTTTGGGGCTGACAAAATAAAGTACCAGTCATGTATTGGGGTTGATGGTATTGACTAAACAAGGCGGCGAGCTGGCAGAAACGTTAGCACGCCGGGCAAAATGCTTAGCGGTATTTCATCTGCGTTACATTGTGAGTTCAAATTCCACCGAGGTCGACTTTGCCTTTCATCCTTTCGGGGTCGATAAATTAAGTACCAGTTACGCACTGGGGTCGATGTAATCGATTTAATACCTATGTCTGTCCTTGTTTGTCCCCTCTGTGTCTAGCCCCTTGTGGGTAATAAAGAAATAGGTATTGACTAAACTCTATCCCCTAAAATTGCTAGTTTTGTACCAAAATTTTAAGCAATTATTATTAAAGCGGTGAGCTGGCAGAATCATTAGCTCACCAGGCAAGATGCTTGGTGGTATTTTGTTCATCTCTATGTTCTGAGCTCAAATTCTGTTGAGGTCGACTTTGCCTTTCATCATTTTAAAATAAGTACCAGCTGAGTACTGGAGTTGATGTAATTGGCTAACCTCTTCCTGCAAAATTTCAAGCCTTGTGCCTATAATAGAAAGGATTATTGAGAAGGTGGTGAGCTGGCAGAATTGTCAGCATGCCAGACAAAATGCTTAATGGCATTTATGTTCTGAGTTCGAATTTTGCACAGGTTGACTTTGCATTTCATCCTGTCACAGTTGGTGAAATAAGCACCAGTTGAACACTGGGGTTGATGTAATTGACTAACCCCTTATCCACAATTTCAGGCTTTGTGTCTGAAGTAGAAAGGATTATCATTATTATTCTTTTCTACTCTAGGCATAAGGCCTGAAATTTTGGGGGAGTTGGGCAGTCGATTAGATTGATCCAGTATGCAACTGGTACTTAATTTATCGACCCTGAATAAATGAAAGTCAAAATTGACCTCAATGGAATTTGAACTCAGAATGTAAAGACATACAAAATACCTATTTCTTTACTGCCCACAAGGGGCTAAACACAGAGAGGACAAACAAGGACAGACAAACGGATTAAGTTGATTATATCGACCCCAGTGTGTAACTGGTACTTATCTAATTGACCCCGAAAGGATGAAAGGCAAAGTTGACCTCGGCGGAATTTGAACTCAGAACGTAGCGGCAGATGAAATACCTCTAAGCATTTTGCCCGGCGTGCTAACGTTTCTGCCAGCTCGCTGCCTTGATTACCATTATTACTGAGCTGCCAGAATTCTTTACTTAGCAGCATTTCTTCCAGCTCTTTCCACTCTGAGTTCAAATCCTACCAAGATCAACTTTGCCTTGCATTAATTTGGAGTCAATAAAAATAAAATACTCATCAAGTAATGGGGTTAATATCATTAGCTTACCCTTCTACTAAAATTACTGGCCATATGCTTGGAAAATGCTTAGCGGCATTTCATCTGTCTTCGTGTTCAGAGTTCAAATTCCGCCAAGGTCAACTTTGCCATTCATCCTCGCAGGGTTGATAAAATAAGTACCAGTCGATCACTAGGGTTAATATAATTGACTTACACCTCCCACAAAATTACTGGCCTTGTGCCAAAATTTGAAACCATTATTATTATTAAGGCAGTGAGCTGCAGAATCATTAGCTTTCTTTTCTTTGCGCCCTTTCAAAGCCTAGCAAGACTCATGGGCCCAGTTTCCCGGTTTCTATGGTGTATGTGTTCCCCAGCTGGACGGGATGCCAGCCATCGCAGCGTTACTCATTTTGGCCAACTGAGTGGACTGGAGCAACGTGAAATGAAGTCTTTTGCTCAAGAACACAATGCATCGCTCGGTCCAGGAATTGAAACCACAATCTTACGATCATGATGCTGACACCCTAACTACTAAGCCATGCACCTCCACAGAATCATTAGCACACTGGGCAAAATGCTGCTAAGCATTTTGCCCATCTTTATGTCTGAATTCAAATTTTGTCAAGGTTGACTTTGTCTTTCATCCTTTCAGGGTCGATAAAATAACCGCCAGTTGAGGACTGGGGTCTTGATGTAATTGACTCACCCACTCCTCGAAATTGTTGGTCTTGTGCCAAAATTTGAAATCGTTCTTATTCAGTTGATAGAATTGTTAGAGAGGCGGTGGGGGGGGGGGGTCCTGCAGTATTTATTCGCGTTCTCTACACTCTGAGTTCAACCCATGCTGGGGTTAGCATTGTTATTTTTGGTGGGGTCGATAAAATAAAGTATCAGTCTAGTAGTGGGGATGATGGTATTGATCAACTCCATCTCTTGAAAAAGGCTGGCCTTATGCCTACAATAGAAACCATTATTATCATTAAGCATTTCTGTAGAATAGAGACAGGAATTTAGAGCACCAAAAATCCTCATTTCTTTAGATGAATATGTTTTAAGCATCGTCGATTATGTTTTCTCCAATAAATAAATAAATAAAGGGTGGGGACGGATTTCCCCTTTCCGTAATTTCTGTTTTTGAAATTTTTTCTTTTGAAAAATTTTCGTAAGATCTATGTTTTAAGCTTCTGAGATTACGATTCTTCAAAACTATGAAAAAAAAAATTTTGGAAAAAAAGTCCAACACAGAAGGGGCGGTATCCCTCAAAGAAAAAAAAAAAAAAGTAAAATCGTATTCTTCGAGGCTTAACATATTCACCCAAAGAAATTCAAGACAATAGTTTTTCGAAACCGAATACTATTATTATTATTAGAACGTCAGCCAAAATACTGCAATGCAGTTATGGCCCTTTACGTTTTGAGTTCAAATCTCGCCGGAGTCAACTCTGGTTTAATTTTTCCGTTTAGAGGTCGATAAAATAAGGTGTCATTCAGGTACTAGAGTAGATTCAATTGACTATACGCTTCAAATGTGTAGTATTTGTCTCAATGCTTTATTTAACACAGACACACAATATATAAATATACTCATTAAACAAGACTATTATTGACATTGACTTCGAAGTTTCGGTCACCTAAGGCTAAAAAAGTACTCTGGTTTCTACCTGTGAGTGTACAGGGTCTTCAGGTGAGTTAAAACTTCTAACTTGCCTGAAGACCATGTGCACCTACAGACGAAACTCAGAGTAGCGAGAGATTGACTCGACTAAAATAAAATATACTATTAATTCTGTATTATGAAATTGAGTATTCTTTTCTTTTCGGGAAGTCAACACTAAGCAGATATACACATAGGCGCAGGAGTGTTATGTGTGGTAAGTAGCTTGCTTACCAATCACATGGTTCCGGGTTCAATCCCACTGCGTGGCACCTTGGGCAAGTGTCTTCTACTATAGCCTCGGGCCGACCCAAGCTTTGTGAGTGGATTTGGTAGACGAAAACTGAAAGAAGACCGTCATATATATAGATACACACACACGTGTGTGTGTTTCTGTTTGTCCCCCCCAACATCGCTTGACAACCGATGCTGATGTCTTTACGTCCCCGTCATTAGCGATTCGGCAAGAGACACCGATAGAATAAGTACTAGGCTTACAAAGAATAAGTCCTGGGGTCGATTTGCTCGACTAAAGGCGGTGCTCCAGCATGGCATCAGTCAAATGACAAACAGATAAAAGAATATGTATATATGATATTATAGCTAACGGTGTTGTACTGAACAGCTGTGTCCATCATGGTGTGAAATAGTAAGAAAAAAAAAGGCTAATTTCACGTCTCGACTGTTAATCTGTTTACTTCGGAGTAAGTTATAAATAATAACATTACCTGGTGAAAAAAAGAAAAAGAAAAACGAAAAGGATAGTCAGGGAAGGTAGAAATCGTAAGATGGAGTGATAGAAGAGAGAATTTTTTTCGAAATTCGAAACTATTTTATTGAATTCGCAGGAAAAAAAAAGTTTCTTTAATTTTTCCTACACACCCGATATTACTGATTATAAACACAGTGCGAGGTTAAAATAGTCTTGAATTTACCGGTCGATACAGGATGAGAATATTAGAGCAATTTTATTCTTCTTGCAGGGCGAAAGGGAAATAGACATTAGCAGCGTAAATTAATTACACTACACAGGTAAAAGATACGCCCGTCTTGTGAAGGTGTGTTGAGAAGACGGACAGAGGAAAAAGTTGTAAACTAATGCAGATAAGAAAGCCAGAGTTTTATTTCGTCTCTCGTAGTAAATCAGAAACCTTGACCCTCAAGTAAGAAATCAATATTTATAATGGAATTCACCAAGTGCTCTGTTATTATGTTGTTAGAAAGTTATCACCGAGTTCGTAATGAAATTTTGAATTTCGATGGATTTACGTGTTTAGAAACCGTTTAGTTTTGGTCGTAGTTTTAGACATTTTCTAGTGAATTTAGAATACGTTTTGCAACGGACAAATTATGGAACTAAATGTATTCATGTAAATATTAAAAGGAAGTACCGCACGTAAATACTTGTTTATAAGTGTAGAATCTAGTTTAGAAAATAAGTTGCACAAATTAAAAAAAACAAACAAACGAAAAGTTCCTTTCGTCGAAGTTTTATTTTCCCCCTCATCGAAAAAATAGTTGGGGTATTTAGAGCATAAAAGTTTCCATAAGCCGCATGCTGTTCCTGATAGTTGTAGTTTTCACTTTATCTCAGCTTTTATTGGCCCCTCTCGTTGTCATTTTTACTACGGATCTCGATTCCTAACCGTCTGCCTCTATCCCCTCACTATATGGTTCGTCCACCTTCCTTCCCTTACTTTGGCGCTGCTACTTCTCTCAGTTCTTAAAACAGCCTTCAACAATCGCTCAGTTGTTAAGAAAAAGAAAGAAAGAAACTACTCTCACATAACAAAACCAAAAAGAAAAACAAAAAGAAAGGAAGAAAGCAACAAAGCCGAGTTAAGTGCCACTAAACTTACTTTCCACGACTGCTGCTTTCGTTCGCAACTAGTGCTTTCACTGCAACCCCAACACATACACAAAACAGAATAATGCTGGTATGGCGGAGACTATCCTACAGTCTCTGATACCCGGACTGGATACGAATTCATTTGATTGTTCTTACCTAAATTCGGATTCAAAATCTGATATTGGTGACACTTCTTCTCAGGGTACCAACGATGACCGACCGGATAAAGATCTTGGAGGCTTGTTCGAGGATAGGTTCCGTGTCGACCGAAGAAAATTGGAACGAATGTTACAAGGTAGGTAGCTGTTTGGTACCGACGGAATGGTTTTTTCTTTTGAGACGTGGGTATATATATATATATCCACGTCTATATATATATATATATATATATATATATGTATATGTATATATAATTCTTGCTTGTAAAAAAGAATGGGCAAAATGTCTTTTAGAAAATATATAGAATTATTTGAGTTTTAAAAGATTGACATTGCTTTTAGAAAGACTCTCCAAATAGTTTTCGATTCGTAAAGTAAGAATTTTCGACTATTTTTAACCTAGACTTTGTTGGGATTGCAAAAAAGGAACAAAAATCAAGTTGACTAGCTGTCATTATTCCAAGTACTGTCTCTTTTTCTATCTTTCTATCTGTTTACCGAAATATTTACAAATAACTTTAGAAGTTTTACAATTCTTTTATCGTGTATTTATGTGTGAGTGAGTAACTATTAATGTGTCTATATGTTACGTTCGGACTTCATTCATAGTTTTCAATGACAAGATAAACATCAAATCGCAGGATGGTATGAAATTTTGTTTGCAATGTTGTTAATAAAGTTCGCAACGCATTTCCATCCCTCAACTTTTTACTGCAGGAATTCGCATCAACAAACTTTTAAAGATTAGTGACGTTTTAACTATCACTGTACGCGCACGCGCCTATGCGTGTGTGTACGCGTGTATATATATATATATATATTATATATATATATATACAAATAACCTCATTCACAGATGCAAACTCTGATTAGTTTAATTTATTGATTATTATTTTGTGCAACAAGTTCTGTGAGGAGGTTGAAAACTTTGAAAACTGTATCACAGCCTAAGGAACATCAATTCTAACGCTGAAGCAAACCTTCGCTGTATATTTCATCTTTTATTTATGATTCTCCCACACCACCGTTATTAAAATATTTAATATTTTAATTTCATGCACTTAAAAAAAATAAACTATTAACATTTTATAATTTTGAAATTAAATTTTATTTCTAGTATTTATAACTTAAGTTGGAGACTTCACCCAAGTTTTCAGTGCTTTGGTATTTGTATCACGTAACAAATGTCTCAAGTCTTTTATAACTGACTTACATCATCAGCTTCTGTCTCCACCCCCGCATTGTCATCATCATCACCATCGTGGTTTACATTATTACCATCTTCATCCTTAACATTATTTCCGACATCATCATCATCAACGTTATGTGAGACTACCATTACATTATATTCAGTTATACATTCTGTCATATCCATAAGACTTTAATATTAAGTAGAAACAAGACGAAATTAATCAAAATAAAATATAAACGTTGAAGATGGATTTCTGTTCACTATATTCACTTTGGAAACCAACTACTTTCCAGGATTTCGTATCCTATCTATCTATCTATCTATCTATCTGTCTAAAGCTAGTGCCCAATCATAACCATATGTAATAGGCTGGAACAAATGAATGGCAGAGAGAGAGAGAGAGCTAGTGTGTGTGTGTATACACACACACCTATATATATATATATATATATATATTATATATATATATATATATATGTTAATAAAATAGAACATATGCATATATATAAACATATATGTACGTACCTACCTCTACATGTACATATACACGCATATATGTGTACAGGACACCAAAAAGACGTCGGACACATAGAGAGACGAAAAACATAGACACAAACCAAGGAACAAGACAAGCAAAAAAAGAGAGATACAGGACAATAAGCACAACGGAAAATCCCCCTCTTCAGTCGCTAAGGTTTCATCTACTCTACGTTTCGAAGGATATATATATATATATATATATCATCATCATCATCATCATCATCATCGTTTAACGTCCGTTTTCCGCGCTAGCACGGGTTGGACGGTTCGACCAGGGTCTGGGAAGCCAGGGGCTGCTCCAGGCTCCAGTCTGATCTGGCAGAGTTTCTACGGCTGGATGCTCTTCCTAACGCCAACCACTCCACGAGTGTAGTATATATATATAGGTGTGATTGTGCATTGGCACATGCATATGGTTGTGTATGACTGCAGGCATGGGTATGTGGTTAAGCACTTTGCTTTCCAACCACAAGGCTTCGAGTTCAGCCCCATTGTAACACCTTAGGTAAATGACTTCTACTATGGTCTTGGATCCAACCAAAGCCTTGTGAGTGGATTAGGTAGGTGGAAACTGAGAGAAGCTCATTACATATGTATATATATATATATATATATATTTATGTGCGCATGTATGTGTGTTTGCATCTTGTTATCATGACATTGTGTGGCAGTTAGAAATGAGTACCACTGTCATACAAATGGTGTTATTCATTCCAGTCTGCTGGGAAAACATGACAGACAGTGGGGAAATGTTGTCTTGCTTGGAAACAAGTGAGAGTTGGTAACAGGAAAGGCATCTGGCTTTAGAAAATCAACCTCACTGAATTCTGCCTGTCTAATATGTTTGTGGCAAAGGACATTAAAATGATTGTGGGACTCATTTGCATGTCATGCAATGTCAACACAGGGAGACACATGGATGCATGTATATATACATCATGTAAATATATGATACTATATACATAAATATATATGATACATTCATATATATTACACACACACACACACATATACTTACATATAAGAAAATAAAGTGTATGTATGCCACTATATATATATATATATATATATATATATAATACAAAATGGGACAAGAATGCAAAACATCCGGACAACTAGGTGATACAAAAAGGGACAACAAAACATCCGGACAACTAGGTGATACAAAAAGGGACAACAAAACATCCAGATAGACGATACAAAAAAAAAAATAAACAAGGACGGGTCATTCAAAGCTTTCTATCTTCAGTCAAGAACCAGATCGTCCTTGCAATTTCGGCTGATTAATCTTGAGATCGCACCAATCTGGCCAGCCCCAAGGAAAAACTAAGCTAAGAGCATTAGATTCCTTTGGAAGAAAGCATCGAATGTATATGAAAACAAGGACTGGGAAAACAGACGATATATATATATATATATATATATATATATATATATATATATATGATTGCTTGACAACCAAGGTTGGTGATTTTATGTCCCCATAAATTAGTGGTTCAGCAAAGGAGACCAATAGAACCAGGCTCAGAATATAAGAATATTTGAAATGTATAGGGGTGGTAAAATATCACCATTACAAGTCAGTAACAAAATGATTTATTAATATTCAAAAATGTCATGAAAAGCAGTAAAATGGTTTGAATATTTGTACTACCACTTCTTGTTCTTGCTTTTATACATATAGCTACTGACATGAGTATATATTTAATAATTATTGATGAGTGTGTTTATATATTATTTATATTTTTCTTGGTTTCAGTCATTGGACTGTGGTCTTGCTGGGGCACTGTTTTTAGCCAGAAATATGTAATTCTTGACCTACAAGAATATGAGATGGTCACAGGTGGAATGACTTTGATTATAAATTTGCATCATTAGGGCAGACTTGGAGTAAACAGCAGTAATCATAGACATATTTTCAGTACCTTTGTGAAATATACCCACAGATAATGTGTGTGTGTGTGTTCAGATAATCTAGTTTCTTGCTTCATCATCATCATCATCATCATTTAACATCCGTTCTCCATGCTAGCATGGGTTGGACGGTTCGACCGGGGATCTGGGAAGCCAGAAGGCTGCACCAGGCTCCGGTCTTATCTGGCAAAGTTTCTACAGCTGGATGCCCTTCCTAACACCAACCACTCTGAGAGTGTAGTGGGTGCTTTTTACGTGCCACCTGCACTGGTGCCAGGCGAGGCTGGCAACGGCCACGGTCGGATTGGTGTATTTTACGTGCCACCTGCATGGAAGCCAGTCGAGGCGGCACTGGCTTCGGCCACGATTCGGATGGTGCTTTGGAAGCCAGTCGAGGCGGCACTGGCTTTGGCCACGATTCGGATGGTGCTTTGGAAGCCAGTCAAGGCGGCACTGGCTTCGGCCACGATTCGGATGGTGCTTTTTACGTGCCACCAACACGGAAGCCAGCTTGAAGATTGAAATGGCCAGAAACTCCAGTCCCCAGACAAAGAAATCCAGTTTTATGTGTGCGGTAGTAGACTGAATTCTATGAATGGAATTGTAATTCATGTGTGTGTGTGAAAATGTGTCACTCTGTTGGAGGTCTGAGAAAGATGAAAGCACTGAAGCAGCCGTGAAAATAATCAAAAATGATAGCAGCAGATATTTGTTCATCTGCTGGTGTAGGATAAAGAGGTTGTGCTTAAAATGTTTGTTGACCATGTAGTGGAACTCACCCGATAAAAGGAAGACAATACTTGGTTACCAACAATACGAACAGTGTGCTCACTGATTTAATTCATGGTTGAATTAATTTAAATTCACACTTCTCAACTAATTAATAATTAACATGCTGTGTTAAATGTCACAATTGTTGATGATAGGTGCTGCTGACATAGTACTGGCAACATTAACACTGAATCAGCCATTTCCAATAATCAACCAGTGATTAGCATGATGTTATATTAATGGGCATGCCTAATTGCCGATTGCTGTACGAATACATGCAGACATTTCCAACAGCCTACTGCACATATAGCAGTAGCAACTGAGGGGCAGCAACAGTACTTTATAGTTTGGCTATTTTCCAACAGGCAACAGCAATGTACACAGCTCACAAAACTCTACGGCAAAACATCATTACAGCTATGCAAGAACTTACAGCATGTAACCTTTTCAATAGCAATTTCCTTCAAGTTTCAAACCCGTGATCTTTCATTGCATAAACAGAGTAGTATAGAGCATTCATCAAAAAGAACTATGTGAAATTATTTTCCAACTTGTTTTCATTGAAAGTAAGTAGTAGTGGAATCATATTATACATTAAAGCAACAAACAAAATTCCTTGCAACATTTGTCCCCTCTTTTTATATTCTCAGTTTAAATCCCACCAAAATCAAGTTTGTAAAGGACCTATTCAGAGAGGTAGATTGGTAGAATTCTTAGATTTGGACAAAATCCTTGCAGTATTTGATTTGGTTGCTGTGAAAAAAGCATCCAGCATATAGTTTAAAGTAGTTGGACTTAAGAAGAGCACCCTGCTCTAGAAATGTAGCTAAAAGTGAAATTCACCAGTAAGTCGCAGTTCTCCCAACCTGTCTTGATAAACACAATCCCCAAATTTTTACAATCCCCAAAGATTCCTGCCATAGCAACCTGTCCAACCTATATCTGCATAGAAAGTGGACATAAAACAATAATGATGATATACAATGAGCTTCTTTCTGTTTATGATAACCACATCTACTCAAATAGCTTTGGTTGTCCAAAAACGATGGTAGAAAACACTTGCCCTAGACACAGTACTGTGGGATTGAACCTGAAACTACAAACTTCTTAACCACATTCTTAACTGCACTAATGTGTGTGAGTGTGTAAGTACAGGCAAGTGAGTCTGCAATAATACACAAAACACATGAAGGAGTGAACAAAATAAAAATGTAGGCATGCAAGTGAGTCTGTAATAGAAATGAATATAAAATGTACACAACGACAATAGGAATTATTTATCAACCACTGCCAGCGCCGCCTCGACTGGCTTCTGTGCCGGTGGCACATAAAAAGCACCATCCAAACGTGGCCGTTGCCAGCACCGCCTTGGCTGGCTTCCGTGCCGGTGGCACGTTAAAAGCTCCAACCAATCGTGGCCGATGCCAGGCCCCCCTGGCACCTGTGCAGGTGGCACGTAAAAAGCACCCACTACACTTGTGGAGTGGTTGGCATTAGGAAGGGCATCCAGCTGTAGAAACTCTGCCAGATCAGACTGGAGCCTGGTGCAGCCCCTGGCTTCCCAGGCCCCGGTCGAACCGTCCAACCCATGCTAGTGCGGAAAACGGATGTTAAACGATGATGATGATGATGATTATATGGACCCTGGTTGAGAATCACAGCTCTAATGGCTTACCACTATCATTCATGCCAAATTTCACTGAGCTGACCCTCATTAATCTGTGTTATGTTTTAAAGGCATTCCAGACATGACCATTTCCTGTTTTGTATGTCTATAGCTACATTTTTCATAACATTTTACTTTAAGACCATCTCAATCAACTTGTCTTGTAAAATTTATATTTCTTTTAGTTTGAACAGTCATCAAAGTACTAATTCTGCATATGACTTAAACCATTTGGATTGTGTTTATTTACATGTATGCATTTATAGGCACAGACATGGCTTTGTGGAAAAGAAACTTGCTTCCCAACTGTGTGGTTCTGGGTTCAGTCTTTCTGAGTCACACCTTGGGCAAGTGTCATTTACTATAGCCCTTGGCCAACCAAAGCCTTGTAAATAATTTGGTATATGGAAACTGAACGAAGCCTATTGTGTGTGTGTGAGTATAGTCTGTATGTTTGTGTTGTGTTTGTCCCTCACTACCACTTGACCACCAGTTTCGGTTTATGTCCCGGTAACTTAGTGATTTGGCAAAAGAAACTGACAGAATAAGTACTAGATTAAACAAATATGTGCTGGGGTCGATTTGTTCAACTAAACCTTTCAAAGCAGTGCCCCAGCATAGCTGCAGTTCTGTGACTGAAACAAGTAAAAGATAAAAGATCTGCATATATATATATATATATATATGTCACAAACTGTTATTGTCTGATTTTTACTCCAAATTGATACACTTCTACTTGAGGTTGGAAAAGCATGAATGTCATAACATTTGAATTCATTGTCAACTGAAGCCAATATTGACATATGTAGGCGCAGGAGTGGCTGTGTGGTAAGTAGCTTGCTAACCAACCACATGGCTCCGGGTACAGTCCCACTGTGTGGCATCTTGGGCAAGTGTCTTCTGCTATAGCCCCGGGCCGACCAATGCCTTGTGAGTGGATTTGGTAGACGGAAACTGAAAGAAGCCTGTCGTATATATGTATATATATATATAAGTGTATGTGTTTGTTCCCCTAGCATTGCTTGACAACCGATGCTGGTGTGTTTACGTCCCCGTCACCTAGCGGTTCGGCAAAAGAGACCGATAGAATAAGTACTGGGCTTACAATGAATAAGTCCCGGGGTCGATTTCTTCGACTAAAGGCGGTGCTCCAGCATGGCCGCAGTCAAATGACTGAAACAAGTAAAAGAGTAAAGAGTATATATATAAAATTTCAGTTTCAGGCATGGTTGTGTGGTAAGAAGTTTGCTTCCCAACCACATTGTTCTGAGTTCAGTCTCACTGCGTGTCACCTTGGGCAAGTGTCTTCTGCTATAGCCTTGGGTTGACCAAACCCTTGTAAGTGAATTTGGTAGACGGAAACTGAAAGAAGCCCGTCATATGTATGTATGTATGGACTTGTGTGTCTGTGTTTGGTTTGTTTCTTTGCCATCTCTTTACAACCGATGCTGGTTTGTTTATGTCCCCATAACTTAGCGGTTCAGCAAACGAGACAGAATAAGTACCAAGCTTACACAGAATAAGTCCTGGGGTCAATTTCTTCAACTGAAAACTCTTTAAGGTGGTGTTCCAGCATGGCCGCAGTCAAATGACTGAAACACATAAAAGAATAAGCATGCATTCATAAATAATATGTGAAGTTATGAATATCATGTCTTCTAATCTGTCTACTTTATAATGAAGTCAAGTATACAAATGTATGCCTCACTATCTCTCTCCTCTCCCCCACTCTAATAATATAAGACTGTGAAAATAAAACTATGGCTGCAATATTTACCTTGTAGAAGAGCTGAGTGAAACAGTCTTCCTTTGTTTTCATAGTTTTAAAAACTCAGTTATATATAACATAAGGGTTACGAAATCTATTGTACAAAGTTGATAATTAAGCTGGCCCTCAAGTGCTTACACGTGTTCCTCTCAGTACATTTGTGCTATATGTGTATCTATATATGCTTCTCTTATTCTCTCTTCAATTTTTTCTATGTCTATCTCTTCTCCTTTGCTGCATCATTTTATCATTCATTTCTTCACTTGTGTTGGATTCTATATCCCTATTTTCCATCCTTCACACACATGCACACACTTCTGATTATAAGGCAATCTCAATATCAAAAAGCATATCATAAAAACAATCTTGTTTATGCACTCTTCCAGAAATATCCATTCATACACATGTGACTGTCAAGTTCATAACACTGACATGAAATAGTGCCATGTTTCATTCCGTTCCATACTTCTTCTGTGGACCAATGTTGCTGCTCTAAATATCTTAACTTATTGTTAAATATATTTGTGGTTTTATGTCTCAGCACATTACAACTGGTCTAATCTATATTCAGCACGTGTATGTTTATATCTTACACACACATACACATATATATATAATCATCATCATCATACGTTTGTTTTCCACGGTTTGAAAGGAGCTGGCAAGCTGGAGAGCTGCACCAGGCTCTAATTATAATTGTCTGTTTTGGCATGGTCTCTACAGCTGAATGCCCTTCCTAACACCAACCACTTTACTGATGGTTTTATGTGGTACTAACACCAGTGCTTTATACATGGCACCAGCACGGGTGCTTTTTATATATATATATATATATATATATAAACAACATTGTTTCAATTCAGTTAATTTTAAAATTTGCTGTCTTTGAAACTTTGAGTGAGTTATTTCTTATATAAATTTTATCCTTATCTTGTCATTTTTTTCTCTCTTCAAAGAACAATGTTCAAAAGTTTTATCAGCTATTGTAGGACCTGTTTTGCTAAATAAGATTTCCAAAAGTATTCCTATTGAGAGTGAGCTCCTGCTAGTTAAAACTCATCAGTAATTCAAATGTTTGGCAATGGTTACAGCCACTCTTCATTGCCCAATAGTCTTCCCTGGTTATGGGAGGCATTTGAACCATTATGTACAATTTATAGAACTATATGTAAAAATAAATTCTTCAGAAATATTCTGTTTCATGGCAACATAGTTTTCATTAGTTATTTAGAACTTACAAACATGGTATTCACTTACGCTGTTGTTTAATAGCAGGTTGACTTCAGTTGCATAAACCTCCAGTCAAAGCTATTCCAACTGATTCTGGTGTATGGGGGTAGGGGGCATTGTGATGATGATTATATTGAGCATGGGTCCCCACCAACTATCTCACATAGTTTTGAATTAAAATCTCAAAGATGGCAGTTTACATAGAACTCCAAACAAAACCAGGAAAAACAAGTATAGAAGAAATATCAATAAGACATCACAATATGTATTAATGAGTTAGAGTAATGCGTGTGGATGATACTATGGCAATATTGATCTTCACCTAAAACCAGTCCAGAAACCCCACATACTTATCCTGGTTACCTAGGACTATATTCTCTGGCCTGTAGATGTATATTGAGAGTAGGCCATTCCCCTTGACCATTCTTACCATTGTTACCTATCTTTTGGCAGGCTCACAAGAGGGAAAGCACCTGCTTGTCCATTCTCACTTTCCTCTTTAAATGTAAATTGATGAAGGAATGGTTGAGAGGAAAGTGTCTGTTTTCAGTCCTTTTAATTTTCCATACAATCTTCTTCACCACCATTTCTAAACATAGGCACAAGGCCATTATATGGTACTCTGGTATCTTAAGCTGAGTCCCCTCTGTTTCAAGTATTCATTCATGCCAAGTCTCTGGCCTGAAAATAATTTTTCCCCACCCCTTCCACCAGTCTTGAAGATACTAGAAATGATCGCAAATACTGCTCTTTCATCTCTGAACAACCCATTCCTAAAATAGCAACCAAATTTTTGTAAATCGCACATGAAGGAAGGGTATATCATATAGTTCCAACTATCTTTTATCTTTTGTTTGTCATTGGACTGCAGCCATGCTGGGGCATCATCTTACCAGTACTTAAAGTCTAGTACTTATTCTATCGGCCTCTTTTGCTGAACCACTAAGTTACTGGAATGTAAACAAACCAACACTTGTTGTCAAGCAGTGGAGAGGAGTCAAACGCAAAAACACACACATATGATAGGCTTCCACACAGGTTTTACCTGCCAAATCCACTCACAAGGCATTGGTCAACCTGGGGCTATAATAGAAGACACTTGCCCAAGGTGCACTACAGTGGGACTGAACCCACAACCATACAGTCGCCAAACGAGCTTCTTAACCACAAAGCAGTACCTGCACCTAAAAACAGGACCAGTGTGGAACTCTCCCTCCCAGTTTTTGACAATCAATTGCAAGTTTGGTATAAACAAAAGCTAATACATAACATATTAGTAATGGTAGTAGACTAGAATATATCAATTAGAAAGATTGCAATGGTAATTTTCTTTCTTTTACTTTTTTATGAAAAAAATAAGTTAGGCCTTTGAATAACTCATCATTGTGGCACATATGTGACTAGTTATGTACCATTCTGAACTGGAGCACCATCATAGCTGTAATCATAATGTTGCTGGTGATGATGATGGTGTTAGTATCTTGACCAATATAACAGAATGAACAGGAAATGTGGGGATAGGTTCAATTGAAAGTATCTATTGAGATTGTTTGTGGGAATAACAAAGAAGTTTTTGAATCTAACAGAAAAAAAAAAAGAAAGAAACAATTAAAATAATCCACTGTTGTAGGAAAATACTTGAAACATTTCATTCAGACTGCTTAGAAGTTTCCTTTGAGCCAGTTTTATCCATTAACGAGTTAAATTGGTTCCATTTTTTATCTCTGATCGAATAAACAAAGTAACTTGACCGCAAAAATGTGAGTAAATTTCTTGACACATCATAAATGTCAATAGACTCTTATGTTTTACTCAACTGTTTCGTTTATTTTACTGAGTAAACTCTCACTAATTTGTTATCAATAAGGAAACCACTTTGCTTAGTGTCTGTTGATGATGTGAGTGTGTGTAATGTTGTCGGATTATTACAAAACTAGAAGAAAAGGTTTTTGATGCTGCTTGGAAGGTTCAATGTGTGAAAACTAGTAGACTAATGAAATAGCACAATTAAATAGTCATGTGACATATATCAGTAATTATGAATGGGAGGAGAACACTAAAAGTATATGTGACCTAATTGAATTCAATTTATTAGTAATGCAAAGTAGTTTAAGAAGCTAGTAAGATAGTGAGATTTTGTTATAAGTGTGATTATCACAAGTTAAAAACTAAAAGAAGTTATTATCAGAATACTAAAGTTTGGTTTATTAACTTAATCTTTTGTGTTTTTATTTTCTCTTTTATTATTCCATTCATAACTTTATGGATCTTTTTCTGCTAGTATATCTTTACACCTTTTCCTTGGTTTAGTTCCAGATTTAGCCTTTTATTGTAACTCTGAGTGCCTGCTTAAAGAGTTCATCTATAATGTCAACTCATTGAGTTTTCTAACACCAACTCATGGTATCCTTTCATAATGTCCACTCTTGACTATATCACAGTCTGAGGTTTCGAAATCGATCAATGGAAATTGCAGATGTGTTACCAGTGCCGGTGGCATGTAAGAGAACCATCCGTTTCGCGATCGTTGCCAGCGCCGCTCCGACTGGCCTCGTGCCAGTGGCACGTAAAAAGCACCATCTGTTCGTGTCCGTTGCCAGCCTCGCCTGGCCCCCGTGCCGGTGGCACATAAAAAGCACCATCCGTTCGTGGCCGTTTGCCAGCTCTGTCTGGCACCTGTGCGGGTGGCACGTAAAAAGCACCTACTACACTCACGGAGTGGTTGGCGTTAGGAAGGGCATCCAGCTGTAGAAACTCTGGGCATTTGTTATATTGGGAATTTGTTATACATGAGTTGTAGGGGACTTATTTTTCTTTGATGTTGGGGCAATTTACATTTTGGCAGAAAGATTACCAGTTTGGACAAGGAACTGAAAGATAGAGACTAAAGATTTGGATTTTAAAAAATGCTGTAAAATAGGTTGGGAATAGATTGTCAATTGTCCTAGGCTAGTAATGATAATAGTCAGAGATGTAAGGAAGTAGTGGAGTCTTTGTCGGTAGTGTAGAGATGAGCAGATACAGTATTGATGTTAATATATTTTGATTAGTTCTATTTACAATTGCTGGTACTGATCATGTAGAGATGAACAGATAAAATATTGCTGTTAAAGTTGGTTTGGTTCCGGCTAATTCTTTCTACAATGTAGGAATTGGTGATGATGTGGGTAATGTAATGATGAATGGGTGGTGGTGGAAGCACTCCGTCGGTTACGACGACAAGGGTTCCGGTTGATCCGAATCAACAGAACAGCATGCTCGTGAAATTAACGTGTAAGTGGCTGAGCACTCCACAGACATGTGTACCCTTAACGTAGTTCTTGGGGATATTCAGAGAGTGACAAGGCCGGCCCTTTGAAGTACAGGTACAACAAAAACAGGAAGTAAGAGTGAGAGAAAGTTGTGGTGAAAGAGTACAGCAGGGATCACCACCATCCCCTGCCGGAGCCTCGTGGAGCTTTTTTTTTTAGGTGTTTTCGCTCAATAAACACTCACAACGCCCGGTCTGGGAATCGAAACCACGATCCTATGACCGCGAGTCCGCTGCCCTAACCACTGGGCCATTGCGCCTCCACTGATGAATGGGTATAATATTACTGTTAGAAACACATTGATTTCAACTCAGTAGTTCTAACCTCAGTTGTTAAAGAAAGAAGACTTACTAAGGTTGGAGAATAAGTAAAGAGAATGGACAAGAGAAATACTACAAGAACAGTGAGAAAGAAGTTTTGTATTGGCTGATATGTTTGTTTCAAGAAATACACGATTTGGATATGTAATAAAGAAGGCAGGGGCATCAGAAAATCAACTAAGAGATCAGCAATTCATATTCTGTGCATTATGCACACAATTGAATGCATCTAGGTACCATGTAGGTACCATGTATAGTATAGTTCAATACTGTAAGCATTAAAATTCCGCCAATCTTGACTTTGCCTTGCATCCTTTCAGGGTTGATAAATTAAGTACCAGTTGCATACTGGGGCTGATCTAATTGACTGGACCCCCCCACCTCCAAAATTTTGGGCATTGTGCTTAGAGTAGAAAAAAATACTGTAAGTTTGATGGTTTGTAAAATGTAGAGATGAAGTGAGAGACAGACCAAGGAAATATACGATTAGAGGTAAACTAAGAGAAACTAGAAGTTTCTGATAAACAAAAAAAAAAAGCCAAAGAAGAACAAAGAGTAAACCAACATGGCTGTGTGGTAAGTAGCTTGCTAACCAACCACATGGTTCCGGGTTCAGTCCCACTGCGTGGCATCTTGGGCAAGTGTCTTCTGCTATAGCCCCGGGTTAACCAATGCCTTGAGAGTGGATTTGGTAGACGAAAACTGAAAGAAGCCTGTCGTATATATGTGTATATATATATATGTGTGTGTGTGTTTGTGTGTCGGTGTTTGTCTCCCTAGCATTGCCGATGCTGGTGTGTTTACGTCCCCGTTACTTAGCGGTTCGGCAAAAGAGACCGATAGAATAAGTACTGGGCTTACAAAGAGTAAGTCCCGGGGTCGATTTGCTCGACTAAAGGTGGTGCTCCAGCACGGCCGCAGTCAAATGACTGAAACAAGTAAAAGAGTAAAAGAGTATAATAATGTAACGTAAATATCTAAGTGAAATAGAATATTGAGGTAGAAAGCCTTCATGCTATTCTCACTAGTATTTTAATCATGTTATATCTTTGCAGATATAAGTTGTGTTTAGCCCCAGCTCAGCTCTGAGTTGACCTATGATTAAAGGTATTCTAATCATGGTCATCCTATCTTTTCTCAATTATTGCATGTCTGAGAGTAAGTTACAATAGTGTCCAATGTGTCCTTTTTAAGACAGCAGAGGGAGATTTGATTGTTATACTTAGGTTGAGTAACCTCAATAATGGTATCCTCATTTGCACATGAGAAATACATTACACTGTATTGCTTAAACAACCACATGTTATGATGTAGGTAAATACCTATCACCCTGTTCAATAATGAAATCTGGAACTGTGTAGAAATTCTTTATCTAGCTAACATGATGGACAATTTTACAGTTGGTAATAAAATTCATATTACTTAGTGCTACTATTTGATGTAAATATTTCAATATCAGATATATTTAAGTGCATTTTGCAACATTGTTTCATATAAGTCAGGAATTATGAAACTTTTTCTCTCAGCCTACCCATTCATCATATCCAGCAGTGTTGACATACCCTGTGTGAAGAATATAGTGTAAAATGGTTGGATACCATAGAACAGATAGCAGACATGTATTATTTGTTTTTGATTTAATTTTAGTGCTAATGAAATAAAGTACCAGTCAATACTGGGATCAAAATAACTGACTATTCTCTCCCTGAAAAATTTTAATCTTGTGCCTTTGTAAAAAAATCAGTTTCATTGAATGTTCATCCGTTCGTGTCCATTGCCAGCCTCGCCTGGCCCCCGTGCCAGTGGCACATAAAAAGCACCATCCGTTCGTGGCCGTTTGCCAGCTCTGTCTGGCACCAGTGCGGGTGGCACGTAAAAAGCACCCACTACACTCACGGAGTGGTTGGCGTTAGGAAGGGCATCCAGCTGTAGAAACACTGCCAGATCTGACTAGGCCTGATGAAGCCTTCCGGCTTCATAGACTCCAGTTGAACCGTCCAACCCATGCTAGCATGGAAAACGGACGCTAAACGATGATGATGATGATAGAGGAGCCTGGCTTTTTTTTTTTTTAACAAGTTACTCAATTCTCAGCACAGTTTCAAAGAGGCCAACCTGCAGTTAATACATAGCATGAACTTGTTTTTGGTTATAAGCATCACTGAAAATTCATGTTCACTATGATAAATGCATGGGAATAATAAGAGGCTCTCCATATACATTTCCTAGGTACACAAATTATGTTTAGTTGATTGTGGTTATTTAAAAATTCCAGTGTTTTTACGAAGTTTGCTTACTGCCACAATTTCTGTTACATTCTCCAGTTTGAGAACTCCTGATCCAAGTATTTTTCAGCATATGTTTAACTTCAGCTATCTTACTTAGAGCCGAGTGTTTTCAATATTCCAGTTTGTAGAAGTTGAAGCAGAAAAGTTAAACACTGCTATTAAATCCTTTTCCAAATTAGAGGTAGCTTACATATTTTTGATACCCAATCATAAATGTTGATTATTTTTAGTTATCCAATTTCAACACCTGCTTCAGATGATTACTATTAAACTGCATGAATTTATAACTTCATGTCTTCATAGTTTTAACGATGATGGAATGATTGTGAAGTTAAAAAGAATATTTCTATGATCCCTGGTATTATCAAATCTTGTTAATGTTTATAAGAAAACTAGCAGTATCGCCCGGCGTTGCTCAGGTTTGTAAGGGAAATAACTATAAAGCATTTTTAGAGAGTTATAGCCAGAAAATAGCAAAAAAATGGAAAAAAAATGATGGTAAATTTTTTTTGAGGGATAAAAAAGGTGGAGTTGCGTCCCCTAGACGGTCTGTGGTTTGGGTTTCAGATTCTCGACCCCATGTCGAATTTATCGATCTTTTTCAGAACTGGGGGAACTTTTCAAAATTTTCGCTGCGTTAGTTTTGAATTATGACATTGGGCTATGTGTGTGTCAAGTTTCATCAGAATCGGTTGAAAGCCGTGGTCAGGGTGAGGGTACAAGCAAACAGACACACAGAAACACGCACAGACAAACTGCCGTTTATATAGAGAGAGATTATGAGATAAGTTGAAGCAAATACATCATTGATATCATCTTTTTGGTCAAGACTTGCAGATATTTTGGCCTTAGTGAAGTTTTCAAATTTGAAATAGACATGTTTTAATATCTGTTCAAAGTTTTTTTTTTTTTTTTTTTTTTTTTTGGAAATATCTGATTTTAAGGCTTCTATTTAGTATTTGTTCTAAAGTTTCAAGAATTTATATTCCTGTAACTGAATAATAGCCAATATTTTCTTGAAAAGTTCATCAAAAATATAGTTTTCCTTACTAAATCTCAATAACTTATCGTTTGTTTGTCGAGCTGTTTTCTTTCCAAATAGTTATGTCTTGTTTATAAGAAGAATACTGTTTTTACAAGTAGAGGTGCAATGGCCCAGTGGTTAGGGCAGCGGACTCGTGGTCATAGGATCGCGGTTTCGATTCCCAGACCGGGCGTTGTGAGTGTTTATTGAGCGAAAACACCTAAAGCTCCACGAGGCTCTGGCAGGGGATGGTGGTGATCCCTGCTGTACTCCTTCACCACAACTTTCTCTCACTCTTACTTCCTGTTTCTGTTGTACCTGTATTTCAAAGGGCCGGCCTTGTTACTCTCTGTGTCACGCTGAATATCCCCAAGAACTACGTTAAGGGTACACGTGTCTGTGGAGTGCTCAGCCACTTACACGTTAATTTCACGAGCAGGCTGTTCCGTTGATTCGGATCAACCGGAACCCTCATCGTCGTAACCGACGGAGTGCTTCCACTGTTTTTACAAAGTTCTGTGTGTGTGTGTGTGTGTGAGAGTGGGTGGGTTAACCAAGGGGGTCATTGATTGTATGTTGTAATCAGAACTGTATTCTGATCATGGGAAACACGCTTAACACTCTTTTAGTTTGAACCACCCAATTTTAAATAATCCCTTTAAGGAGACACAAGTAACAACTTTATATAGCATGAACAATGTTGTGTTAGTTTTACTATTGGGCCACAATCTTTATATTGGCTATGGAAGATGTAGAATTATTACCCAAGATATGTCAAAAATAGCACTTCAATTCTTTTTAGAGTTGTCATGACAAAGGTCCCGCCTACCTAGTAATAAATAAAACTGAATGACATAATATGGCGGATATTGCTATAAATGCATGATAGCAATCATACATACACACATTCAGAACGAACAGTAACAGAATAATTACAAATATTACACCGTATAAGTGCTGGAATTTTACTGATTCTATCAGAGATGTGAGAGATTGAACATATCCAAGAGTTTAAAATGAGAATAGGAAAGCTGTTTGGTGATCTGAATCAGAGAGAGAGAGAGTGATAAGGCAAACAGACATGCTATATCTTGTTGATCATTGGGCCAGCTGTTTGCAGACAAAGGGAGTCATTTTGTTCGGAAAGAATGGAATTACAGCAAAGTAGAAAGAAGCGAAATGGTAATCATTTGCCTTTCCTATTCCTTCTCGTTAATGCTTCTAATTCTACTGGCACTTGAGATTTTGGCAGCAAATAAAGAATAACGTAAGTTTGATCTGAGTAAGAAGGTAAATCTCAAACAACCCACTAGGCTGAATAATCATGCACAAAAAAAAATAAATCTATGGTATTAAGTTACACACAACACAACACATGCCGCGCCAATGAGAGAGTCACTGTGTGGTCACCCAACCTGTTAGAAATAGAAGTCAAATTTCCATTCCGGTATAAAGAAAAAAAAAACGAGTAATCAATATGTCTTGCAGGCTTGATGCAAGAGTCAGCAAGTTATAAACCGTTTGGCCAGATTTGAAGTCCCAATTAAAACTAATTTTATAATATACTAGCAGTATCGCCCGGCGTTGCTCGGGTTTGTAAGGGAAATAACTATATAAGCATTTTTAGAGAGTTATAGCCAAAAAATAGCAAAAAAAATGCATTAAAAAGGGAAAAAAAATTATGGTAAATTTTTTTTAAAATCGTAGACTCATCGTAGACGCGCGCTAATACCCAGAAGGGCTCGATATGAATCATGACTATAAGATACCCGGTTTTGGTTAAACTGCACCGCAAAATGTGGGAGTAGTTAGGAATCTAAATCGTAGGAGACAGACACACAACTTCACTTTTATATATAAAGATATGTAACCTACATTGTAGACATACAAACAGACCAAATTTAATGATTTCTCCATAGATTGAAAAAAATATGAACAGCCTTAATCAATTTTTGAACCTTACTGGGTTCTCCTCAGAGGTATCTACATCACTTGACCAATACCAGAGAAACAAATAGCCAAAATGTTTATACAACAAAGCCAGTGACTTCAGAGAATTAGAGCTAGCTTGCATATACTAGCATAGGTTGGACTACTAGTGGCACACACACACAAAATATACATGTAATATCGTTATATTCATCTTAATGTGAAGGCGCATGGCTCAGTGGTTAGAGTGTTGAGCTTACGATCGTGAGGTTGTGAGCTTGAATCCCGGACCGGGCTGGGTGTTGTGTTCTTGAGCAAGACACTTTATTTCACGTTGCTCCAGTTCACTCAGCTGTAGAAATGAGTTGCGACGTCACTGGTGCCAAGCTGTATCAGCCTTTGCCTTTCCCTTGGATAACACTGGTGGCGTGGAGAGGGGAGGCTGGTATGCATGGGCGACTGCTGGTCTTCCATAAACAACTTTGCCTGGACTAGTGTCTAGGAGGGTAACTTTCTAGGTGCAATCCCATGGTCTGTGTGGTGACCGAAGGGGGTCTCCGAATGTGATATTATGTACATACATGTACATAATATGTATGTGTAAAGGGTAAAGGCCCCTTTCAGTCATGAATGACCATGGGATTGCTCCTAGAAAGTTCCCTTCCAAGGCACAAGTCCAAGCAGGCTTGTTTATGGAAGACCAGCAGTCGCCCATGCATACCAGCCTCACCTCTCCACACCACTGGTGTTATCCAAGAGAAAGGCAAAGGGGCCGATACAGCTTGGCACTAGTGACATTGCAACTCATTTCTACAGCTCAGTGAACTGGAGCCAAGTGAAATAAAGTGTCTTACTCCTGGTCCAGGAATCGAACTCACTACCTCATGGTTGTGAGCCTGGCACTTTAACTACTGAGCCATGCACCTTCACATATGTGTGTATACATGTTATATATGTATGTATATATATATATTGGTATTTTATGTGTGTACATGTATATATATATGTGTGTGTGGCTGTTTTACATTTTTTGAGTGCATATTGTGAATTTTTTTAAAATAGTAATTATTTTTCATGGTTGGATGCCTTTCTTACTGCTAATCACTCATCCATGAAGTAGGAGGGGAACACAATACCAGTCAAGCAATAAAAAGCAAATTATTTCCAGAATTTACTTCATGACTCTGAAAAAGTTTATATTTTTGCTGTTTACTTTAGCCAACTACTGGTTCTTAATTCTACCAAAATAAGAAATAGATGAAAAAGTCTGACTAACTTTGGCACAGTTTAAATTGAAAGCTGTAATCTAAAGACAGTGTTAATTATTGTCTCTCATTCATTAAGTGCAGCTCCGTCACTGAGTCACTGTGTTGTTGTCTTAATATAATTTCAGAGAAATAAAAAAGAAAAAAAAGAAGCTTTTTATAAAAGAAAGACAAAATCTCTTGTAAGAAAAGTTTTTACTGTGCTTCCATCATGTTTGTAGGGTGTGAGGTATGTGGAGGCGCAATGGCCCAGTGGTTAGGGCAGCGGACTCGCGGTCATAGGATCGCAGTTTCAATTCCTAGACCGGGCGTTGTGAGTGTTTATTGAGCGAAAACGCCTAAAAAGCCCCACGAGGCTCCGGCAGGGGATGGTGGTGATCCCTGCTATACTCTTTCACCACAACTTTCTCTCACTCTTACTTCCTGTTTCTGTTGTACCTGTATTTCAAAGGGCCGGCCTTGTCACTCCCTGTGTCACGCTGAATATCCCCGAGAACTACGTTAAGGGTACACGTGTCTGTGGAGTGCTCAGCCACTTACACGTTAATTTCACGAGCAGGCTGTTCCGTTGATTCGGATCAACCGGAACCCTCGTCGTCGTAACCGACGGAGTGCTTCCACAGGGTGTGAGGTGAATAAACATGTTCAGTAATAATAAAATTGTTGTTTAGACCCAGATTGGCTCCAATCGAGCTGGTCTGTGATCGAAGGGGTTTCCATCATGATCATCAATCATCATCTATTTAGATACAGTATATTTAGGGTCATATTAGCCAATCTTTTCCCACTTTTTGTAAGATGGTGATGACTCCAGGCACAGGCATGGTTGTGCGGTAAGAAGTTTGCTTTCCAACGACATGGTTTTGAGTTCAATTCCTCTGTGTGACACTTTGGGTAAGTCTCTTTACGAAAACTCTGAGCTGACCAAATCCTTTTTGAGTAGATTTGAGAGATGGAAACTAAAAGAAGCACTTTTAATATATATATAAGTTCAGCAAAATTTAGATTCAAATGAATATGGTACTTAAGTTAGATGCACCAGAATTTTGTATGGTGTTATCCATATAAATCCATGGGGTGATTATAGTAAAAAATAAGCAACAAGAATAACTTCGGTAATTTGGTACGATCGTTTCGCACTACATCATTTTATTAAATATTGTAAGTATTACAACAGTTTTAAAATGTTGAGCAATCATCAGCCATTAATAGAGGTTTCCCATTAATACATAATTTTCATATCAATTGATAACATTATAGAGAAGGTAGATATATAGAGAAAGATGTCGATTTAAATTTTAAGAACATTCAGTTAGTAGAGTTTAGTAACTGACATCTTTAAATCGATATCTTTGTCTATATATCTACCTTCTCTATAATGTTATCAATTGATATTAAAATTATGTATTAATATGAAACCTCTATTAATGGCTGATGATTGCTCAACATTTTAAAACTGTTGTAATACTTACAATATTTAATAAACTGATGTAGCGTGAAACGATCGTACCAAATTACCGAAGTTATTCTTGTTGCTTATTTTTGATATACATATATATACATATATATATATGCAAGTGTTTTCTACTATGGCTTCAGGCCTTTGACATGGCCCCTCAATCCCTTATCTGGTGGTCGAACTAAGGATAGATGGATGGTTAGTGAGAGCTGTAAAAACCATGTACAGGGATGTTGTCAGTAAGGTAGGGTTGGCAACAAGTACAGTGAAGAATTCCAGGTAAGGTTCCACCTAGGATCAGTCCTCAGCCCCCTCTTATTCATCATAGTCCTCCAGGCAATAACAGAGGAATTCAAGATAGGATGCCCCTGGGAGCTTCTCTATGCTGATGACTATCAGAACTAGAGAAGTTTCAGGTGTGGAAGCAAGGTCTAGAATCGAAGGGCCTTAGAGTCAATCTAGCAAAAACCAAAATCTTAATAAGGAGGAAGGTAGACAAACCACAAATTCCTTCAGGTAGATGGCCCTGCTTAATCTGTAGAAAAGGCATAGGTAGAAACTCCATAAGATGTACTCAGTGTAAGCTATGGACACATAAGAGGTGCAGCAATATCAAAGGAAGGCTAACTGGGAAGATAGTTTTTGTGTGTGGCAAATGCTCAGGAGCAATGTGCAGAAAACAGCTTCCGTTACATTCCAAGGGGAAAAACTACAAGTAACTGATAGCTTCTGTTACCTAGGTGACCAAGTTAGTTGCGGCGCTGAATGCCCTGAGAGTGTAGCTGCTAGAATAAGAATAGCCTGGGCAAAGTTCAGAGAACTCTTACCTCTGCTGGTGACAAAGGGCCTCTCACTCAGAGTAAAAAGTAGACTGTATGATGCATGTGTGCGAACAGCCATGCTACATGGTAGTCAAACATGTGTTGTGACTGCTGAGAACATGTGTAAGCGCGCAAGGAATGAAGGTAGTATGCTCCGCTGAATGTGTAATGTCTGTGCATACATGACAGTGTCTAAGCACCCTGAGAGAAAACTTGAACTTAAGAAGTGTAAGCTGTGGTGTGCAAGAGGGATGACTGCACTGGTATGGTCATGTGTTGCATATGGATGAGGACAGCTGTGTGGAAGAGGTAGACCCAGGAAGACATGAGATGAGGTGGTGAAGCATGACCTTTGAATGTTGGGTTTCACCAAGGCGATGACAAGTGACTGAGACCTTTGAAGATATGCTGTGCTTGAGAACACCTGGTAAGCCAAATGAGACCATAACTGTGTCCTATGCCAGTGCAGCATAACCCATTTATATATATATGGTGAAGACATGTGGTCTAGTGGTCAAAGTGTTGCACTCATGATAGCAAGATTGTGGGTTTGATTTCCAGACTGAGTGATACATTGTGTTCTTGAATAAATCACTTAATTTCTCAGTGCTTCAGTCCACTCAGCTGTTAATGAGCAATCCTGCAACAGAGTAGCCTTCAGGTCATGGGGTATGAAGGCCTGCTTGCCTATCCAATGGGGTGGCATCATTCAAAGGCTAAAAGAATGCAAGATGGATTGTGACCAATGATGCATAACATCCAATGGTTTCGGTGATCATGTGATATATATATATATGTGTGTGCGTGTATAATCTAACCACCTGACAATTGGTGTTGGTTAGTTTATGTTCCCATAACTTATTAGTTCTGCAAAAGGGACCAAGTACCATACTTTAAAAATACTGGAGTCAATTTGTTTGATGAAAACTCTTCAAGACAGTGCTCCAACATGGTTGCAGTCCAATGTCCTGAAACGAGATAAAAGGCAAAAAAAGATGATTTTCAAGAAATTTGGCTGCTATTTCTAGCAGGTAGAATGACTGTATAGAAGACTCCTAATCACTCAGTCTCCATCCATGGTAAAAACTATTCACTGTAAGTTAGTGTAATATCTTCCTGTCGGTGTGATCTTACAATATTAATTATGTTTCAGACAATAACTACATTTCTTCATATTCGTTGGGAACCTATCAATTTTCACTGATTTTTTTATCACTCTGCCAGCTATTTTCTTGTTTACTTCTCCATCAAAGTTTACCTGAGTGTCCTTTTTATCACGCTTTGGCTTATTTTCCTTTTTCATATCTGCCTGTCTTATCTACTGCACCATTGTCTGTCTGTTTCTTCTTCAACTTGGTCTTCCTTATTGTTTCCACTTATATTTACCTTATATTCTTCATTGTTTGCCTTATCTTTTACATCACTGTCTGTCTGTATCTTCATCTTTGCCTTATCTACTTCACCACAATTTTATCTTCTTTATCACTACCTTATCTTCATTACTGATTTCGTCTCATCTTCTTCACCATTGATTGCCCCATCTTCACCACTGATTGCCTCTACACCACAGTCTGCCTTATCTTCACTGTTTACCTCAGCTTCCCCTTTGCTGCTGTCTTCATCATCTTCACTGTTGCCTTATCTTCTTTATTATCTGCCTTAATTTCATCTTATTTCAGTGTTTGTCTCATCTTCACCTCTCTTTGCCTTATCTTCTTCACTACATGCCTTATCTTCTTTAGTGTCTGCCTTAATTTCTTCTTATTTCACTGTTTGTCTCATCTTCACCTCTCTTTGCCTTCTTCACTACATGCCGTATCCTCTTCACCACTTTGCCTTATCTTCTTTATTACTTTCCGCCTTATCTTCATTCTCTACCTTATCTTCTTGTCTGCTTGCTTATCTCTTCATCTATTGCCTGCTTACTTATCTCTTCTCTTCATCTTGTTTGTTCTTAAGCAAAACACATTATTTTACTTGCTGAAACAAAAAAAAAAAAAAAAGAGTAGTACCATTGTTGCTCCATAGTATCTAATAGAAAATGACATTTAGCTAGTTACTCTATTTTTATTTAAATCTGACAATTAGTAAAAACTCTCTAATCACTGCAACTTATTAAATAAGGCAACAGATGTTCTAAAATAGGTAGCTTTAGGTTTCTTCAGCTCCCATCTCTGTTCACAATATATATAACTCAGGGACAAACATCACCTTAGACTACTTTGTGATTATACCATTGTCAGTGAAACAGAAATGTTGGCTACATTCAAATTTAAAAAAAAATCTTTCCTTTCCTTTCCTTTCATTGTTATTGTCTTTTTCTCTTATCTTTAGTGTTTAACAAATTTCAGTTGTTTGAAACTGGACTTTAAAGCTATTTTTACCTATTCAGTAGCTATTTTCCTGGTTTGCTTTATTTAATGTTGATTATTTCAAAACAATTACAGCTATTCTCAATACAATTACAGGTAAACTCAATACAATTGCTGGTTTATATAATGAAGTTTTGGCAACAATGCTTATGACATATTAAAGAAATTGTGTTTCTAACCATTGGTTTTTTTTGTTAGATCTTATTTGTTGGTTATTATTGTTATTGTTTTTATTCTGATTTTCAGAGGGCATTTCGTACAATGCTAAATTCTAAGTGCCTGGTGTCCTCTTTGCAGTTTTGATTCTTGGACAAATTAGAGCAATAGTCTGGTTCTTGAATGTACACTAAGTTAGACTTTAATCCCAACATATTTTCTAGGTTGTAGCCATTTTAGCCACATTGATATTTCTTTGAAAACAAACACAAAGCATCATTAGCTACAAACTATGTCTCTCCTCTTTGTTTAGTTTTGGCAATCAAAGTAAAAAGAAAAAAAAATCCCATTTTAAAGGTTTATAATTTCATAAAATATAAAAATAGGTGAGAAAGCCACCTTATGAGGGTCATAAAGGCCCAGGAATTAGCTCTAATTTTGTGGATGAAATAGGTGAGAAATAATTTCTCTCTCTTCCAGTAAGTGCCAGACAGGTGAACTAACATGAAGACTTGTTTACTCATATTCGGTACAGTGTATTAAATGTAAAAATACACAATGAAATAATGCAGTCAATGTGAATATGAACTGGTAGTCCAGTGTCTTATCTATTCAGCTTCTTAAGCCTATCGTATATTTAATAATAATTTAAATATTTAGAAGCCTTAGAAATATTGATACCCCTCTTATCTGAGGATTGGTTAACAATTAGTAACATAGTGTGTTCAGCTGAAAAATATATATATCAATTGGAGGGAACCTGCGGCAGAGATAAACCCAGGAAGACATGGGGACGAGGTGGTGAAGCATGAACTTTGAACTTTGAACCTCACCAAGGCAATGACTAGTGACCGAGACCTTTGGCAATATGCTTTGCTTAAGTGGCTCCATCAAGCCAAGTACACCCATGCTGGTGGCATGTAAAAAAATCAACCTTTGAACGTTGGGCCTCATGGAGGTATAGTGGCTGAGTTCCTTTTGAGTGTTGGGCCTCATGGAGGCAAAGTGGCTGAGCTCCTTTCAAGTGTTGGGTCTCACATAGGCAACGACCAAGACCTCCGGCATTATGTCATGCTTGAGAAGACCCATCAAGATGAGCAAAATCGTAGTTGTGGCAGATACTGGTGTCACACAAATGGCACCCGTGCTGGTGGCATGTAAAAGCACCCATTACACTCTTGGAGTGGTTGGTGTTAGGAAGGGCATCCAGCCATAGAAAACCATACCAAATTGGACTGGAGCCTGGCGCAGCATGCCAGTCCAGTCAAACTGTCCAACCAATGCCAGGATGGATAATGGACGTTAAATGATGATGGTAATTAACTTTTATCATGGTGTATAGCTTAATTTGCATATATGTGATTTAGACAGCCCATCATTAATTAAAAAAGTATATTTTATGTACAACAATATTTAAATAAGGACTAAAATACATTTAAATACTAGAAAACTACAGAGGTGATAGGAAGTAATAAGACTTTAAGCACATTACTTTGATGCTTTTGATGTGTGGGGTAAAGTGGAGTTGGTGGTGGGTCTCCTGACAAATTGTTTAGTAGTTTTACTCCTCAGAGGAGATGTACCTGATTTCCTTCCCCAATTGATACCATAAAATATTCAGTTACTACCAATAATAATGGTTTCAAATTTTGGCTCAAGGCCGGAAATCTCAGAGGAGGGGCAAGTCGATTACATTAATCCCAGTGTTCAACTGGTACTTATTTCATTGACCCTGAAAGAATGAAAAGCAAAGTTGACCTCAGTGGAATTTGAACTCGGAACATCAAGATGGATGAAAGGTTGCTGAGCATTTTGCCTAGTGTGTAGCGATTCTACCAGTTCACCACCTTAATAACAATAATTATAATAATAAATGTGGAGGTGCGTGGCTTAGTGGTTAGGGTGTCAGCATCATGATCGTAAGATTGTGGTTTTGATTCCTGGACCAGCCAACGTGTTGTGTTCTTGAGCAAAACACTTCATTTCACATTGCTCCAGTCCACTTAGCTGGCAAAAATGAGTAATGCTGCGATGGACTGGTGTCCCGTCCAGCTGGGAAACATATACACCATAGAAACCAGGAAACCGGGCCCGTGAGCCTGGCTAGGCTTTAAAAGGGCGCATTTATTTATTATTATAATAATAGATAATAATAATGAGAATAATAATCCATCTTCTCCATCTACTACTCATGGGTCATGGGGGTAGAATCGTGATAGCAACCTTATGGAGGAGCCTGGTGAGTAGATTTGGTAAATGGAAACTGAAAGAAGAATGTTGTGTATGTGTGAGTGAGCATGTTTGTGTCCCACTACTGTTTGATAATTGGTGTTGGTATGTTTATGTCCTCATATTGTACTTGTTCTGCAAAAGAGACCAATAGAATAAGTACTAGACTTAAAAAATAAGTACTGAGTTTGATTTGTTTGATTAAAATCTTTTAAGGTATTGCCCCAGTGTGACTGCAGTTGAGTGACTGAAACAAGTAAAAGATAGAATATTTACTAGTTTTACATTAAAAATTAGACGCAGTTTCTCTCCCCCACCTTCGTCTTTGCTCATATTTCAGTTCAAATTAATTTTTTTATTTCATAACGTTTTTCTTTAAGTTTGAAATGTAATTGCTTCAGAAATGATGGAGGGATACTGTGTACATTGTTGATGTTTTGGATAATTGATAAAAGTGAGGGGGAAAAAGTAGGAAAAGTCCTTCCTTTCTTCATGTTTCTTTTGGGAGCTGTAAGAGCAACAAATGTATGTAAGTGTGTGTATAGATGTGTATGCAGTTAATACCTATTTCTTTACTACCCACAAGGGGCTAAACACAGGGGACAAAACAAGGACATACATAGGTATTAAGTCGATTACATCGACCCCAGTGCGTAACTGGTACTTAATTTATCGACCCTGAAAGGATGAAAGGCAAAGTCGACCTCGGCGGAATTTGAACTCACAACGTAACGCAGACGAAATATCGCTAAGCATTTCGCCCGGCGTGCTAACGTTTCTGCCAGCTCGCCGCCTTTTATGCAGTTAATACCTACATACGTATATGAATACATACATAGTGCCTATTATGTAGAATTGGTATTTATGTGTATGTGCTTGAGTATGTATAGCGTATGTGTATGTAAATGTCGTGCATTTTAGCACATCACATAAGAATATATTTATCATCATTGTTGTCATTCAATGTCCATTTTTCATGCTGGCATGGGTTGGACAGTTTGAGAAGAGCTGGTAATACCAGGGGGCACATCAGGCTCCATTGTTGTTTTGGCATGGTTTATATGGCTGGATGATCTGTCTAGCACCAAACACTTTATAGTGTGCACTAGGTGCATTCCTCTGCATACAGGACCCACATCTCATGACCATGTAGCATTGCTGTTCATACACATTCATCATACAATCTTCCTTTCACTTGGAGAGAGAAAGATCTTTGGTTGCCAACAGAGGTAAAAGTTCTCTGAATTTTCTCCATCACATTCTTGCAATTACACTTTTGGTACATCCTCTCCCACTGCTAAAGAGCCTCCAAGGCATTTGAGAAAATCGATTTCCTGAGTATGTGTAGTTTTTATGGCTCTTGTGCATTTTCCATATACAAACACTTTCTCTGACCCTAACCCTAACTCTCCTATTATTTCACTGCACCTCCTGTGTTTCCATAGCTTGCACTGGGTACACCATATGCAATTCTTGCCTACACCTTTCTTACATACTGAGCAGGCCCATATACCCGATAGAGGTAGGATCCTGTCTAATTTCTTACTAGAACCTTAGTTTTTGCTAAGTTAACCTTAACCCTTTAGCGTTCAAATTAATATGTCATAAGTAATCCTTATTCATTTACATTTAAAAAAATTAATCTGATATTATCTTGTAGCCTCAAGATTTGAAAGATGTAATTGTTTATTTTTAGAATTACATTGCAGGGTAGGTGTGAGATACTGGTTCTGGCCAGTTTGAGCATAAAATGAATAGAATATTCGGGCTGGATATAGCCGGTTTAAACACTAAAGGGTTAAGGCCCTTCAATTCCTGGTTTTATTTTCACATCTGGAATTTCTTTTCTAGTTTTGTTACAGAATCTAGTATGAAAGTACAATCATCAGTATATAACAGTTCCCAGTGACAGCTGGTCTTGACTTCTTCTGTTATGGCCTGGAGGACAATGATGAATAGAATGGGACTGACAACTGAACCCTGATGAATGCTTACCTGTACACTAAAATTCATCACTGTACTCATGGTTAATTCTCACCTTATTGACAGAACTTCTGTACCTGACTTGTACAGCTTTCACAAGTCACTTGTCTACCCCTAGCTTCCTCAGAGCCCATCATATCACACAGCAGGATAATCTGTCAAAGGCTTTCTCCACATCAACAAACACCAAGTACAATGGTTTATTCTTAGCCAAATATTTCTCTTGAAGTTGCCTGACTATAAATATAGCATCAGTAGTGCTTCTCCCTGGCACAAAGCCAAATTGCATTTCATCTAATCTGATTCTAATATATATATATATATATTTATTTTGGTTGAATTAGTCTCTTGCTACTCCAAATTTCACATGTGGGTGCCACAGGGTCTTCAGGCAAGTTAGAACTGAGTCATTCAAGAGTTGTAACTTGCTTGGAGACCCTGTGCATCCACAGGCAAAACTGAGTAGCAAGAGACTGATTCAGCCAAAATAAAAGTATTATTAATATCTAAGATGGTATCTAGTACTCTTTCTTCCAACAGTCAACACTAAACAGATATGTGTGTGTGTATATATATATATATATATATATTTCAAATGTGACCTCATGTGTACCATTGGCGATTTTTTTTTTTTCCTCTGTCTTCCCTTCTCTGGATCTTTCCTTCTCCTGTGTTTCCGACAAAGAGCTCCGCTCGAAACGTTAAACCCTCCTTCTTTCCTTCTTTCCTGAACATCCAATAATACTATATTTGTTCCACGTCCTCGTGTTGTTGTGTTTTTTTTGTGCTTTCTTGTTTGGATTAACTATATATATATACACACACACACACCAGCAAAGGTGAACAAGGACATATTAAATAACATACAAGGAAAAATTATTGGTTTATTGAAATTATCTCTGTTCCAGTGAGGATAGAATAATTGCTTGGTGGCAATTAGTACCAATTCCAAATGGAAAGGGAAGTTAATCTGAAGACTTAAGAATTCTCTAGAATTAACATGTTATTAAGAAAAAGGCAGTCTTATAGTCTGAAGACTAGAAAATAGTTGTGGACACATGTTTGTACCTTAATAGGTGTCATCAGCACCATAATTGTAAAACTCATTTTCATCAGGTGGGATCCTTAGACATGAACAAAAATGTATTGAACATATTTATGGCCGAGGTAAGTTTGCTTAAATGAAATGAAAGTAAATTAAGAGAAATAACTAAGAGTGACCAGTGGCATTTATTTGAAAAACAGAGATGATGAATGTAAGGGACACACATGTCCCTTACATCCCTCTTCACCTGAGGGATCCTAGTCTTGTGGGTGCTGGTGCCACATACAAAAACACCCATGCCAGTGTTGTGTAAAAGCACCCAGTACACTCTGTAAAGTAATTGGCATTTGGAATGGCATCAAGCTATAGAAATCATGCAAAAAAAGATAAGGAACCTGTCAAATCATCCAACCCATGCCAGCATGGAAAATGGACATTAAATGATGATAATGACACACACACACATATCATGAACATTGCTGTCTACTCTATCTAATTCTCTGTACCTCTTCACTTATGTACACCTTGTAACTTGAGGGTATGCCATGACACATCTTCACCATCTTATTTTATCTCTCTCTGTCTCCTTTCTCTTTTTCCAACTGAGGTAGCAATGTATCTTCTCTACTGCAAGATACCTTTTTCTCTCCCTCTATCATACCCTTAACCTCTTATCACCAGACACTAAGCCATCTCCTCATACTACTACTCCCCAATTTGTTGAAGGTTGCTATCTTGCAAGTTACTCAGTGACTTCACTGGTGTTGGTGCCACATAAAAAGCATCCAGTACACTCAGTAAAGTAGTTGGTGTTAGGAAGGGCATCCAGCTGGAGAAACCATGCCACAGCAAACACTTGAGCTTGGCATAGTCTTCAGGTCAAACCATCCAACCCATGCCAGCATGGAATGTGGATTTTAAATGATGATGATGACGATGTGTGTGAGTATATGTCTTGTCTATTTTAATAAAGCCTTTTCACATTAGGATTAGAGAGCATTTTGCGTCTTTTTGCACTGAATTCAAATGATATAATTAATAACTGGCTTCTAACTAGGAGAAAAATTTCTTTTCTGTCATTTGCTTTTTTAATTCCTTTCTCTGTATTTCAACTTTGTGAATCCCAAATATTGTGGTAACTTGACCTGGGTATTTCACTGTGACAACTTCTGACCTTAAGAGGAAGAGAGAGAGAGAGAGAAACAGACAGACAGATATTCAGACACTGACTAATGAAGGTAAGAGTGTGTTTGCTGTTCTCTGACTGAAGGCTGGAGTGTGTGTGTGTGTATGTTACACAAACATGACACACTGTCACAGTTTTCCAGTGTGTGTGTATGTATGTCGTAGTTGTGTAGGCTGGATGACCTCTCTAATTGTATGTCAAAAATGGAAGGCTGGAAGTTGCCTTGGTTCCTGTTTTCACTTTGACCTTTTCTCTGGTTTGCTGAATAATGGGCAAATTAGACTGCTGTTATTATCATTATTGTATGTATCCCTCCATTTATTTTTATTACCAACATCACCAATATCACTACCGCCACCACCACTACCACCACCACCACTACCACTAAGACCACCATCAACAACCTCATCAGTCTCAGTATATTACTAAGGATGGAATTCTAATTATGTTCTTTTTTAGGTGTTTGTTAAGTATTGAAGGTGTTGTTTTGGTCCCTCACAGCCCCTATTATAAGGGAAAGTACATTGTAACACTGTGGAAACCTTTTCCGCACTATTTTCAAAATAAACATCTTTCCTCATTGCATTATTTTTTTCTCTCAGAAGAATAACAAATTATGACCATCATAATGATAATAAAGGTAGCTTTATTATTATTATTTGTCCCATCGCCTTCCTTTGGCCAGCAAGAGTATGCAATTTTCATGTCTCGTAGTTGTAGCAAAAGAAGTTGTGTGGTGGTCTAGACTGCAAGGGCGACCCCTCATCAACTTTTTTAGATACCATCTGAAAAGGAAAGCGAGAAGTGCTGACTTCCAGCAAATTTGTTGAAAGCTGGATGAATGTGACGAAGATGGTCTGTATCAATGGGCCTACCTTGAGCATGTGCTTTTGAGTTTCCAAGGCTGAGAGAGAGAGAGAATGATGGAGAGAGGGCTCTTGCCTGAGTGGTCGGGGTGCTTGTGGTTTATTTGCGGGGTCTCCATGAGTAGCTTTGTGTTGCTTGCCTCTTAGGCATTTTCTTTGTTATATTTTTCATTGTTATCGACTTTTTACACAACACTTTATGTAACCCTACTTTGTCCTTAATATTTTGTAATGTCCAATCTTATTTTTGTCAGCCCTTGTGGCTAATAAAGAAAGGATTGTTGTTATTATTAAGGTGGTAAACTGGCAGAATTGTTAGCATGCTGGACAAAATGCTTCGTGGAATTTCTTCTAGCTTTATGTTCCAAGTTCAAATGCCCCTCATATCTACTTTATCTTTCATCCTTTTCAGGTCGATAAAATAAGTACCACTTGAATACTGGAGCTGATATAATCAACTAACTCACTTCCCCAAAAATTTCAGACCTTGTGCCTACAATAGAATTATCATTTTCTAACAGGCAGAAGTACTACATATATAATAACTTCCTTGATTAATTCAAAAAGAAACCATTTAGTCTTAAATATGTGATAAACAGATTTTTTTTCCTTTAATAAGGAATATTCATTAAAGCTATTTTCCTTTCTGTATGACAACCACTTCCCCATCTAACACATCTTCAGTGTCTTGGGAAGCAATAATGACTATATTACTTTCAGAGGAAAATGTTGCCAGTTGCTGTATGGTCTATTTTTGTTATCTTAACTGTTTGATACTGTTGAAAGTGTCACTGGGAGATTGAATTCCCTAGTTATCTTGTGGATATAAAGATTTCTTAGGAGATGTTTCATAGGAGGGGCTTCTTGTTGTCTACTACAACCCCATTGAGAAGATTGTATCCTATACAGCAAGCTAAAAACTTACCATTACTCATTTTTCAATTCTGCAAGCCTACATTGGTGGTGGGGATAAACCTACCTATGGCAACTATTTAAAGTGGATTGAAACAGGCAATAAATAGACTGAATGTCAACACAACATTGTGTTGGTGAATGGAATATGGAACTTAACCTTTCACCCAGCAACAGTTTAACACTCTGTCAACCCAAACCAGCACCAGTTTTTAATTCAGCTGCTTCAAATAAAATAAACAAATCACTTAAATATTTCTGGTATTAATTACAAAATCAGGACTGGGGGCAAGAGGAGAGCATCATGAATTCAGTTCTGAGTTTTCATCTAGCACGCCGGGCGAAATGCATAGCCGTATTTCGTCTGTCGTTACGTTCTGAGTTCAAATTCCGCTAAGGTCGACTTTGCCTTTCATCCTTTCGGGGTCGATAAATAAAGTACCAGTTTCCAACTGGGGTCGATGTAATCGACTTAATCCCTTTGTCTGTCCTTGTTTGTCCCCTCTATGTTTAGCCCCCTGTGGGCAGTAAAGAAATATATTCTCATACATAAAACCATTCATCTTTTTCTTATCAGCTTTAGTGCATAATTTCAGAGATAATTTCTTCATAGTAAGGAGTTCCTCCAATAAGTGAATCTTAGTAGGTTACAAAGGGTCCAAGAGCAGTCTCGATGAGGCACATAAAGTTAAAGGGCAGTGGCTATATATTACATACAATTATTTGAAGGAATATCTCAGATACTTTTTAAAGTTCTGTACAATATCTGTAAATCTATAAAAGGCTGTGGTTAGTTGTTGTTGTTGCTGCTGCTTTTGTTGCCATTGTTTGTGGTGTTTATATTTCTTCACTTTATGTTTCTAATCCAGCAGATCTATAATCATAACCATCCAGCCATGACCATCTCATGTTACTTTCACATCTAGAACCTGCATTGTTTAATATAACTTTCCTTTTGGTATGATGAGATTTCAAAGAGATTTGGCTGCTATTTCTGGCAGATTTAACAAACACATGATGTCTTTCATGCATGTATCTATATGTTCACTCACGTGTTTTGGCTGGAATTATTTTACCGGGTGTAGAGTTGAAATGGCCCAGTGGAGGGAGTCTGTTATCAGACTACTTATTTTTATCTCAGTGGTTACCCTTGTTATTGGGAATAAGTGGTGGTGCATTTAAGAATATTGCCTGTGACAGACTAGTTTCTATTGTTCTTGTATAACTCCTGGTAAGATATAATCAAATGCAGTCCAGCTATGACCATCCTATCTAGTTGTTTCTTGTGTATCTAGGACAAAATTATCCATAATAAAATTTCAGGGAAATTTGGCTACTGTTTTTAGCAGGTTGTTCAACCACATAGCATATCAAAATCAAAATTTTTACTTCATTAGTAATTGAGTGATCCTGTTTTTGGACTGTTACTTATATGTGTTCATGTATTTTCATTTTAGGGAAATATTTTTTATAGCATGATATTGCAGTGGAATTATTTTTGTCAAAGTCCACTATGTGTCACCTAAAAACTCATAAGTATATCACTAATAACATGTATTATCATTATCATAGAACTCTCTCATTGGTGTGTCCAGAGAGAGACATTAGTCTCTCACAGACTCATGCCATAAAACTGGAGTTAAGCAGCAACCTCATTGAGCGAAAACACCTAAAAAGCTCCACGAGGCTCCGGCAGGGGGTGGTGGCGACCCCCGTTGTACTCTTTTGCTCCAACTTTCTCTCACTCTTTGTTCCTGTTTCTTGTCCCCGACTTCCTACGCAACCGCTGAGCCTGGATGGGCATTCATCCATCCGATGTCAGGGGTTGACCTGCTTTCTCTTCTGCGGGTCTTACGAATAGCAAAGGACCACGTTTCGGACTTCTCCCACTACTGGGACGAAGACTGCTTCGCTCAACAGCAACAGCAGCAACCTCCCATGCTAAGAATCAATATTTAATTTTTAGTTCTTGACTAAAAATTCTATAAATGTTCTAAATTTCTTTTAAACTAAACATCCAAATTTCAGGACTGGTGTTGGTTGGGGAAACATATTTATTCAAATATTTCAATATTTCCAGGTTAAGAATCATTTGCCATTCTATGATTAAAATAACATTTTAGTTGGTTCATTCTGTCTTCATCTCAGGTACTATCTAGCAAAGAAAAAAAAATATATATATATATATATATAATTATAATTTAGGGTATCTAAGAGATACCACCACACTTGAAATAGCAGCCAAAACTTGACTCTAAAACCGCTTTAAAAATGAATTTTTAATGTGGCTTTAGAGTCAAGTTTTGGCTGCTATTTCAAGCATGGTGGTATCTCTTAGATACCCTAAATTATAATTTTAATAATAATTATTACCTTTGTAGGTTTTTATTCCCTTGCTGGCCACTTGATAAGTTCGATATTTAAATATCGATCTTATCCTTATAAATATATATATATATATATATATATATTCCTAGACCAACAGTAATTATTTCTGATATAATTTCAGTTCTTAACCACCTTGCCTCATTTCTTGATAGGTAATTTTCTCTAAATCAATAACTACGTTATCTGATTTTGTAACAAAAATTTTATTATCTTCTCAAAATTCTGGCTACTTCACACTTTTATAAAGTAGCACTCATCATATTCACAACAGCATGAAATTGTCATTCCAGTTCTTATCCATATTCTATTTTATTACAGTGGACATATAAACTTATTTTAATATTGGTTTTGGAATTTTATTCTTTTTTTTTCTCTCCAATAAAAAAACATTTTGTTTCAACAAGATTTTTTGAAGAATGGTTTTATATTAACATATGGTTAGGGGGTAAAATTTAGCTGTATGAAACAAGGAAGGTCAACATATGTGCTCATAGTTTAAAAACTATTATCTTCAGTGTCATCAAGTGTGAATTTCCAAAGTACTGAAAGATCCTACAGAGATGTGAATTGTGGTTGTCAACTTAAAATAATTAAATGGGATCAAAGCTGGGAAGATGAACAGGTCTGACAGTGTTGGTGGTTTTAGCTCTGATAAATCAGTTCCCCCCTCTCCAGCTATCCATCTTCCACATAGACAGCTACTATGGCAGTTCTCTCTCCCAGCCTCTTCCTTCCTGATTTGATATTTGCTATGAACTTTACTGTGATATCCAAACAACAATATCTGTTGTTGTTGTTTACTGCAGTACTCACATATTGTTGTATATCAAGAAAGCAAGCTGGCAGAAACGTTAGCATGCTGGGCAAAATGCTGTGTTCTGAGTTCAAATTCTGATGAGGTCGACTTTGCTTTTCATCCTTTCGGGGTCGATAAATTAAGTACCAGCTATACACTGGGGTCGATGTAATTGACTTAATCCATTTGTCTGTCCTTGTTTGTCCCCTCTATGTTTAGCCCCTTGTGGGCAATAAAGAAATAAGAAAGCAAGTGATCTTTTTTTGGGCCAAGGACTCCCTAATCTTCCAGTTATGTATGATTGCTTACTCTCTCAAATTTGGCTCTTCACACTCTGTTTGTCTGTCTGTCTGTCTGTGCACATGTGCATGTATATATATATATATATATATATATATACTCTTTTACTCTTTGTTTCAGTCATTTGACTGTAGCCATGCTAGAGCACCATCTTTAGTCGAGCAAATCAACCCCAGGACTTATTCTTTGTAAGCCTAGTACTTATTCTATAGGTCTCTTTTGCTGAACTGCTAAGTTACGGGGACATAAACACACCAGCATCGGTTGTCAAGCAATGTTGGGTGGACAAACATAGACACACAAACATATACACATATGTACATACATATATATATATATATATATATATATACACACACGATGTGTTTCTTTCCGTTTCCGTCTACCAAATCCACTTACAAGGCTTTGGTTGGCCCGAGGCTATAGTAGAAGACACTTGCCCAAGGTGCCATCCAATTAAACCATCATCAGACTGTGGTTCAGAGAAATTAGCCTAGCTTTATATAATCCCTGTTGAGTTAAAATCTTCCTTGGGTATGTGGGTTTGAGTGGAGTGGTAATTAGGTTTTAGGGTGGGCTGTTACAAAGAGGTGTTTTTCAGAAATTTTTATTGATTAAATTTGGGGTAGTTATGGTTTAGAATTTATTCATGTATGTAGGACTTTGTAAGCAGGTGTGAATATTTAGGTGTGCTCCTCTTGGTAGGTAGGTAGGTATAGGATATGTCAGTAGTTTTAGTTATTTTTCGTTTTATTGCATTTAACACTTTGCTTTGAAAATATAGAGTTCAAAGTTTAGTCCAGTATTTAAAACTTAGTAATTAGGCATGTCATTTTTCTGTAATAGAATTTTTTTTAAGGGTTCATAAAAGAATGTAAGTATGTTGTATGTTTAAGGGTTGTGACATGTCATTTTTCCTATGTGGGTTGTGAAAAGTGTGCATGTGTTGGCTGTATAATGTCTTGAACTGGTTTACCGTAGATCCTATATATGTAGATTCAATAGTTGGTGTCATGTTTGTAGTTACTATTGTGCTATATATGATATTTCTTGAGAGACAATTTCCTTCTAGAGGGCAGGATTAAGGTTTCCTACAGTTGCAATTGTGTGTGTGGTTTAGGTTTTCACTTCCAAACAACTTTTGGTGGTTGTAATTGGGTACAATTATTTTTAAAGTTGTTGATAGTGGAGTACAATAATTTTACATTGTTTGTTTGTTAGTTGGGGTGGAAGTGTTTTTGAAGTATTTAAAAAAAATAATTAACTATGTTGAAGGGAGCATTATAGTATTATCTGGTAATTGATATTTGATTTTGATGTATTTCTCCATTTTCTTATTTTGAATTATGAATTTGTGGTAAAACATTTTACCTTTGCCCATATAATACAGTAAATGAATTGATTGCATCGCAATCCTTAACATTTATGTATTAACCTTGTTGGGTACTTCACTAGCAGTATATTGGATATATATCCCATGGAGGGTTGAATTTACAACCCCTATCTCAATTTGTATATATATTTATATATATATATATACAAATATATATTTTCATATATATACAAATATCATCATCATCATCATCATTTAGCGTCCGCTTTCCATGCTAGCATGGGTTGGACGGGTCAACTGGGGTCTGTGAAGCTGGAAGGCTTCGTCAGGCCCAGTCAGATCTGGCAGTGTTTCTACAGCTGGATGCCCTTCCTAACGCCAATATATATATATATATATATATATATATATATATCTTCATCATCTGCTTTTCATGTTGGTCTTCCATGATAGCATGTGCTGGATGGTATTACAGGATCTGACCAGCCAGAAGACTGTGTCTGCTTTGGTATGCTCGCTATGGCTAAATGCTCTTCCTAATGCCAACCACTTTACAGAGTGTACTTGGGACTCTTTTTATGGAACTGTTGCTAATGAGACTTCCAAGTAACTCAAGACAAAAAAAAAAGAGAGCCCCACTGAGTGGGGTTGTAATAAAGAGGGAAGTGACTTTATGCCAGGTGTTGAGAGATTAAAGTATGATAGGGCCAGGAACAGGTGTTTTGATGTAGATGAGATGCATAGCTACCCCATATTATTATAAGTGTGGGTGGGTGTAACTGGAAGGGAGAAAGTTAGTCATGGTAAGATGCTAGGACATAATCACAAGGTACGAGAAGGTGAGTAAAAGAGAGAATAATAAAAGAGAACCAGGAAGGGTGGGTAGGTATATGCTCAAGAGTGTGACAGACAGATGGTTAGGGATGGGGGTAGGGGTTAATGTAGTGAATGGTGAGGAAGAATGGAGTGCAACAGCAATAACTGTATATATATTTCTTTACTACCCACAAGGGGCTAAACATAGAGGGGACAAACAAGGACAGACAAACGGATTAAGTCGATTACATCGACCCCAGTACGCAACTGGTACTTTATTTATCGACCCCGAAAGGGATGAAAGGCAAAGTCTACCTCGGCGGAATTTGAACTCAGAATGTAACGACAGACGAAATACCGCTAAGCGTTTTGCCCGGCACGCTAACGTTTCTGCCAGCTCGCTGCCTTTAAAATAAAACTGTATATAGATGAGAAACTGGGAGATGTGTTGAATGGGTGGGTAAAGAAGTGTGGGTGAGGAAGGGAGAAAGGGATACTTTTCCCTTTGCAGGGTGTGTTGGGTTTTGTTTTTTTGTGCCACTTACAGTGGAGAGGTTGAATAAAGGGACCTTAGAACCCCAGCAGTCTCTGCTCACTTTGCCAACTAACCATTGTATCAGGTGTATTGGGCACATTTTATGGTACCAACACTAGAAAGGTTGTCTCACTCACCTGTCACTTTACGGGAGGGCGAGTTTTCAGATTTCAGTTGAGATATCTGTACAAGAGGAGTGGTGCTTGTACACAAGACAATGTAGAGAGTGCTCAGACTTAAAACATGTAGACCAGAGAGGGGGAAGTGTGGGGTAGAGGCATTACCAGCCATGAAATCAGAAGTAGGTGATGGGAGCAAGTAAGTACCAATAACCTAGAGCATATGTATTTGCTTAAGGGACTGAGGAAAGGGTTAGAAGAAAGAGCAATGACATCAGGAAGACCCCCCCCCCGGATGGCAGGGATGGAAAAAAAAATAGTATGATGTAAGTGGCAAGATTATTTGGGGTGAAGTGAGCAATAAGGGTGATGGAGGGGTGGGATCAAAGGGTTTAAGATGAGTGGGGCAGCAAGATATATGGTGTATGCTTGATAGAGTACAAAGTGTCTCAGCCTCTAAACACTGTCCTTCAGTTAAGATATTTTTCACTGTAGGTATCAGGTCTTCTACAACACTGTGCATTGCCAGTCTATATGCCTTTCTCATTTCCTCTGTAAGATGCAGCATCTTAAGATCAGCATTAACAATTTTCATCTTAAACTTTTCTAGGTTTCCCTCTACTATGAATTCCATTATATATATATCGCCTTGGCTGGCTTCCGTGCCGGTGGCACATAAAAAGCACCATCCGAACGTGGCCGTTGCCAGCACCGCCTTGGCTGGCTTCCGTGCCGGTGGCACGTTAAAAGCACCAACCGATCGTGGCCGATGCCAGACCCCCCCCCCTGGCACCTGTGCAGGTGGCACGTAAAAAGCACCCACTACACTCGCAGAGTGGTTGGCGTTAGGAAGGGCATCCAGCTGTAGAAACACTGCCAGATCAGACTGGAGCCTGGTGCAGCCCTGGCTTCCCAGACCCCAGTCGAACTGTCCAACCCGTGCTAGCACGGAAAACGGACGTTAAACGATGATGATTATATATATATATATATATACACACACACACACACACACAACACACACACACACACACATACCCACTTAGCCAGAGGGGAAGCAGATAAGAAAAAAATTGACAATGTCCTGCATTGTGAGGACCAAAGACTTAAGCTGTTTTGTGTTGCAAGACAGTGCGTGAGAGAGAATCGTGATGTTACAGGAAACAAATGTGCCCTCATTCCAGAGGGAAAATCTACAAGTAGTTGATAGCTGTCATTATCTAGGTGACCAAGTCAGTAGTGAGAGTGCATGCTCTGAAAGTGTAGCTGGATATCCTGGGCAAAGTTCAGAGAGCTCCTACCTCTGCTAGTGACAAAGTCTCTCTCGCTCAGAGTAAAAGGTAGACTGTAAGAAACATATGTGCAAACAGCTATGCTACATGGCAGTGAAACATGGTCTATGACTGCTGAGGCCACGCATAAGCTTGCAAGGAATGAAGCCAGTATACTCCACTGGATGTGTAATGTCAGTGTGCATACACGACAGAGTGTAAGTGCCCTGAGAGAAAAGTTGGACTTAAGAGGCATCAGATGTGGTGTGCAAGAAAGACAACTGTACTGGTATGGTCATGTGTTGTGAATGGATGAGGAAAGCTGTGTGAAAAAGTGCCACACCCTAGCAGTTGAGGGAACCTGTGGAAGAGGTAGACCCAGGAAGACCTTGGATAAGGTGGTGAAGCACGACCTTCGAACATTGGACCTCACCGAGGTGACCAAGACTTTTGAAGATATGCTGTGCTTGAGAAGACCTGGCAAACCAAATGAGACCATAACCATGGCCTATGCCATTTAAGAGTACCCTTCATTCATTGGACAATAAACTATGCTTGCGAAGACCTGTTTAGGCAAGTGAAATCGCTGTTCTGGTCGATGACAGTACTGCCTGATTGGCACCCTTGCTAGAGGAATGTTAAAAGCATCATTGGAGCATGATTGTTGCCAGGGCCACTGAACGGCTCCCATACTGGTGGCACGTAAAAAAAGTACCATTTGAGGGTGGTTGTTGCCAGTGCTGCTGGACTAGCTCTTGTGCAGGTGGCACATAAAAAGCACCACTTGAGCGTGGGCGATGCCAGTACCGCCTGACTGGCTTTTGTGCCGGTGGCATGTAAAAGCATCCACTACACTCTTGGAGTGGTTGGCATTAGGAAGGGCATCCAGCTGTAGAAACTTTGCCAGATCAGATTGGGGCCTGGTGCAGCCTCCTGGCTCACCAGCCCTCAGTCAAACCGTCCAACCAATGCTAGCATGGAAAGCAGACATTAAACGATGATGATGATGATGATGCTATATATACATCATAGTAAAGGATATTCATATAGCGTTATCACACTATATTCATCACAATGAAAGATACATGTTCTAATCCTGCCATATACTCACATCACAGTACTGGCTCTCTCTATCTCTCTCTCTCTCTCTCTCTCTCTATATATATATATATATATATATATATATATAAGGCGCATGGCTCAGTGGTTAGAGCATCGAGCTTACGATCGTGAGGTTGTGAGCTCGAATCCCGGACCGGGCTGGGTGTTGTGTTCTTGAGCAAAGCACTTTATTTCACGTTGCTCCAGTTCACTCAGCTGTAGAAATGAGTTGCGACGTCACTGGTGCAAGCTGTATCGACTTTGTCTTTCCCTTGGATAACACTGGTGGCATGGAGAGGGGAGGCTGGTATGCATGGGCGACTGCTGGTCTTCCATAAACAACCGTGCCCGGACTTGTGTCTAGGAGGGTAACTTTCTAGGTGCAATCCCATGGTCATTCATGACCGAAGGGAGTCTTTACCCTTTATATATATATATATGATGATAAATACTACATGAAATTAGGATACTGATATGACCATAATATAAACAATGATGATGGTGTTTCATTGTGGAGAGGTTAATGTTACTAAAGTTTTAGGTTATTTTATATAAGACCCAGATTTTTGTTAATAATGTGAGTTTATGTATCTACTTAAACATCTATGTATAAAACATCTACTTAAACATCTATGAATAAAAGAAGACTTGTTTACACACACACACACATACACACACACACACACGTGTATAATAGGTGTGTGTTGAAGGCTAGCAGCTCTGTCTAGGAAGAGGAAGTCAGTTCTTCAAAGTACAACCTTGTGTTAGGTGACAGAAGTCAAGTGAAGCACTTGGTTTTATTTGTTACAACCAACAACCTTCTTGCTTGGCACTCAGGCCCTTAACTTTGGATTTTGTTAATTTATGTATCTTTTAATCTTCTCCTTAGATAGATAGATAGATAGATAGATAGATAGATAGATAGATAGGTGAGTAGAAAATTAGCTAGAAATAAACTACGTGCATATGTATATGTGTGGGGGGAGCGGTAACAGAGCAAGAAAATGAGAAGATGGGGAGAGAAGGGGGATATTTAGATATATAATTTAGAGATTATAGACTGCTACTGTGTAATTAACTTTACACACAGCGGTGCATCAGCATGGCCGCAGCTCTGAGCTGAAACTTAAAAAAAAAAATACAAAAAAAAATACTGTGCCATATGTGTCATACTCAGTGTCACAGCTGCTGTGGCACATTAAACAATTGTAATACTACATTTATTCTTTCTCTCTTTCTCTGCATGTGTGTGTGTGTGTGTGTGTGTGTAAGACATTATCCAAGATAAGCATATTTTCACATTAATATATCTAAACTTAATTTTTTTGTGTGTCTCTATTTTCTTCCTTTTTCTATCCTTGACTTGACTTTATGCTTAATTAAACCCATTACCTCAAAACAAATGAACATAACTTGTAACAAACAGAAGGATATAGAAGCATAAAAATGGATGGTACTTTCTGTATTAAATTCCTAATTAGCTTGGTGAATCTTAAAACTCTCTAATTTTGTCTAAATTCTGTATATACGTATATATGTGTAAGTGTAGCTTGTTATAAAATCACTTCCTATGTCCTGTATAATGCCCTGTAATGAAAAGGAAGATATGTTTTGAGATTTTGTTAGTCAGATATTGCTTATAGTAACTGTGATATGTCTAAATCTTTGGCCCATTCATTTCTTAACACTAAATGTTAGATATATCTTAAGAGTTATATGTAAGATACATCTTAAAACTACAACTCAGTTATATTTTAACACTCTATCTCAGACTAATTATTGGGTTTTATATCATTGTCAAATATATCTTAACTGTATATGTCAAATATATGTTACATATCTTAGACTCATCTTAGCATTATATCTCAAACTGATCTTGAGATTATATAATAAATACATCATAATACTAAATATCAATTATATACACTGTATAGTGTCAGATACATACAGTATTAGTATGTGTCTAACACTATATATATAGGTGTATGCATGCGGGTGTATGTATATATATATGGGGCACGTTAAAAGCTCCAATCGATCGTGGCTGATGCCGGACCCCCCTGGCACCTGTGCAGGTGGCACGTAAAAAGCACCCACTACACTCGTGGAGTGGTTGGCGTTAGGAAGGGCATCCAGCTGTAGAAACTCTGCCAGATCAGACTGGAGCCTGGTGCAGCCCCTGGCTTCCCAGACCCCGGTCAAACCGTCCAACCCGTGCTAGCGCGGAAAACGGATGTTAAACGATGATGATGATGATGAATGATGATAACACACTGTCAGATAGATAGATATAATTATAGATATATTTTATAATGTCATAGCATGGCTGTATGGGTGGAAAGTTTGCTTATGGTTTTGAGTTTAGTCACACTGTGTGGCACTTTGGGCAAGCTTCTTCCACTATGATTTCAAGTTGACCAAAACCTTGTGAAACTGAAAGAAGCCTGTTGTGTGTGTGTGTGTGTGGGTGTATGTATGTATGTGTCTCCTTGTCTTCGCGTCATGTGATAATTGTAGATGAGGGTGGCCATCATACAAGCCGTGTTCTTTGTTTCCATGAAAGCATGTTCAACCAACGGGGGAAAATATTACCTTGCTTGGAAACAAGTGAGAGTTGGTAACAGGAAGGGTTCTGGCTGTAGAAAATTTGCTTCAACAAATTCTGTTTAATCTACACAAGCATGGAAAAGTAGATGTCATACAATGATGGTAATGATGATGATAATGATCTATGATCAGCTAGAATCAGAACCTATATTGGTATCTTAAGTTTCACAAGACAAAACAAAATGATATCAGAATCAAACCAAATGACTGTAGCATAATTTCTGTCTTTTAGAATCTTAGGTACTGATATATAGATTCTTGATTCCTGTTGGCCATGAATAAATTTTACACTCTACTTCCCGTATTGAGCACCCTTTCTTCCATTTGTTAGTCCTTGTGTATGTCTGTGTGTAAGTAGATCCACTTTTGCAGTGTTTGCATGTTCTTCTGGTATTGGTTATTTTTTTTTTATTCAGTATCTGCTGTATTCTTCGAAACTGTCAATATCCATTCTGTTACTGGACAAAGACAGAGACACCTATTTCTGACTCTTATGAAACAAAATGGATAACATATTCATCTTGAAATATATTCTCACAAAATTAACAAAACTAACTAATTTGAATACCCCCCCCAAGCGTAAGTAAATAAAAGCACAATTTTAATAAGTTCCAATGTCAGACAACATAATGAATCTATTTACATCATTTAACACAAAGCTTTTAATAAATCTAGGTTAGTTAGTTTTTTTTTCCCACATTATGATAATGTTAATCATAAGGTGAACTGCTAAATCGTTGTTTTGTTACATATCCCCAATCAGACCTATTTCAGCAGACTTGTGATATCGAAGTAGTTTGTTGATAACATTATTTAGAAATTAATTGTTATCGCCATACTAATATGGCAATCTTATAAATATAAGACTAAAGCTGTCGATGATTAGCTCCAAGAGGCCACCGCCTCAAGCTAGCTATTTGACACACAATCTGCGTCCATTATAGACTTTAGAAATATAATAATGTTCTCTTTTTCATTTTTTTATAAAGCTGCTGGACATGAGTCAGCAAGGACATCTTTGTGGATGCACTCATAGAAATAGCAGTCAAACCTTCCTCAAATTACTACCCCACTATCTTTAAAAAGATATATTTTAGTCAGTTAGAAGGACCAATGCTGAATCACCTGCTCCGGTGTTCATTGGTGCCACCAAGTCACCTACTGTTTTGTATGTTGGTATCACAACACTGTTACAGTATTGTTTATACATCAGTCTATTGGGGGACACTATGAAGAAATGTAAGCAAGAAAAGGTAGAATTATTTATAAAGTTGAGAAAGAAATAAATATTTTTCAGTGTTTTACAATTATATAAGCTCTGACACAATTCTCACTGTTGCCATAGCAATATGATCAATCCTGTAGAAATTCTTACATTATGACCCATTTCTCACTCTGATTTCCATTCATAAAAAAGAAAAACCTTTGTGTCTTAGTTACTTATTTTTGTTTTTATTCTTTTTCTTGGCTTTTTTAAAAAAGACTTCATGTAAATTGATGGAGTATTTATTGTTATTAAAACATTATTTCATATGTAAACTTTCAATATCATGTTGTTTACTCTATGTTCTATATGCAATGGAGGCAATGACAAGCGACCAAGTCCTTTGGAAATATGCTGTGCTTGAGAAGACCCAGCAAGCCAAGTAAGACCATAACTGTGGTCTATGCCAGTGCAGCATAACCAGCCCATTTAAGAGTACCCTTCGATCATTGGGTAATATACTCTGCTTGAGAAGACCTGTTGAGTCAAGTGAAATCATTGTTGTGGCTGATGCCAGTACTGCCTGACTGGCACCCATGCTGGTGGCATGTAAAAAGCACCATACGAGCATGGTCAATGCCAGTGCTGCCTGACTGGTCCCTTGCTGGTGGCACATAAAAAAGCACTATTTGTGTGTGGCCGTTGCCAGTGCTGCCTGACTGGCTCCTGTGCTGGAGGCACATAAAAAGCACCATTCAAGCGTGGTTGATGCCAGTACCACCTGACTGGCCCCCATACTGGTGGCACATAAAAAGCACCCACTACACTCTCAAAGTGGTTGGCATTAGGAAGGGCATCCAGCTGTAGAAACCTTGCCAGATCAGATTGGAGCCTGGTGCAACCTCCTGGTTTGCCAGTCCTCAGTCCAACCCTGCCAGCATGGAAAGTGGATGTTAAATAATGATGATGATGGTGATGTTGTTTATATGATTAATGTTATCATCTGATTATTGTTAGATATCACAGTTAGTGGGTCCCAAACTCTTTGTTTGCTCTTTGCTATCAGCCAGTTATTGTTATGAAGAAGGTTTCATCCCGAAGTGATAATAATAGCTTAGTGTATTTTGGCTAAATTTATTTGCTAGAAATATTGCCAAAATAATTTACTATTATCTTGGCTCAACATCAATAATTGTTAGGAGGTGAATATAAGGTTAATTATATTGATTCAATTATATTACTGATTTTTTAAAAACAAAGCCACAAAATTATACATTTGTTGATTAAATTAACCTGACTGTATGACTGGTATGTCTTTTTATTGACTTTGAAATCTGAAAAACATTACTGATATCTAACTTGAAATCTGAAATATATTACTGATATCTAACTTTGTTATTCCTCAATGGGAATAAAAGATATTCTCAATCCTTGCAAGGATTGAACACAGAACAGTGAAATGTTAAACTGGATGCACTGTCAAGTCATATTCCACTGCTCTACTTGCAGTCATGTATTGATTGTTGCTGCTATTGTTGTTGTTTAGCACTAGGCCATCCTCGTTTTCCATGGTCAGATGCCCTTCCTGCTCCCAACCATCACCTGTTTTCAAGCAAGGCAATATTTCCCCATGGCCAGACATGTTCTTGCAGAATATTGGAAATGAATGACATTTCTTGTATGACTGTCAATCATTCTACAACCATCACTCAGTGTCAAGACAAAGAGAGAGAGGGACACTCACACACACACACACACACACACACACACACACACACTTCTTTCAGTTTCTGCCTGCCAGATTCACTCACAAGGCTTTGGTTGACCTGGGGCTGTAGAAGACACTTCCACAGAGTGCAATGCAGTGAGACTGAATGCAGAACCATGTGGTTGGTAAGCAAAAGTCTTACTACACAGCCACAGCTGCACTTATATTAAGCAGGAATGGTTATTAGTCTGCATATTTGAGCTTACACCTGCTCTATAAATGTTAAAAGTTAGCTTCTGGTGAGTAAGAGACTGTAATTCTGTTTCAATCCTCAGTAGTGGCTATATCACCTGCTTGACATCCTTAATGTTCAAGCAAAAAGTATGAATGTCACAGTGTCATTTCCCCATTTCTATACTTTTTGATTGTTGCTTGTGTAAGAAATCTTAAGCTCACTTTGTAACCATGTGGTTTTGGGTTCATTCTCACTTGGGCAAGCAGTTTCTATTATAGCCTTGGGTTAGTATACAGAAACTGTATGGAATCCCATCATACGTGTGTATGTGTATATATATGTGTGTGTGTCTTTTTGTTTGTTTGCTACCACTACCACTTGAGAACCAGTGTTGGTTTGTTATGTCCTCATAACTTAGTTTGGCAAAAGAAATTGATAGAATAAGTACCATACTTAGAAAATATGTACTAGGGTTGATTTGTTCAATTAAACCCTTCGAGGTAGTACCCCAATATGGCCACAGTCCTCTGACTGAAACAACCAAAAGTTATAAAAATGGTAATCTAACATGAGTTTCTAAAGGAAAATAGATGACTGGATGATGTGCCAAGCTAACAACTTGAAAATCTTGAGTTCAAATCTATTGTGAGCATTTCCTTTCCATTCTAGAATGGAAACTTTACTGTTTAAGCTAGTGGCCTTTGGAGCTATTGGAAATAGGTACCAGATTCTCTGGGGATCTATATTACTTGCAGCAGATTAGTATGTTTTGAAGACAGAGATTTAACATCCAAATTTTTCTGGTCATCATAGAAAACGAGCAATTAATGATTTTAATGGACCTTTTGAGGTTGTGGAAATTCATTTGTTTTTTAACATTGGTTTCACAACAATTACAGCTTTATTATTACCTTATTACCTTGCCCCATACTCTGCCATAAAGTTCTTCATAAGTTATAATAAACAGCATTTAATAGTCAAGTGCTAAACTTTTATTTTTATTATGTGGCTTCTCCTTCATTTTTTTTTTTTGGCTTCCTTTTGTTTTGTGATTTTATTGCCATCATCTCTTAAAACTTGGGGGGAGAAGTTTCCTCAGTGGGTGGTGATGATGTTAATATGTTTATTTTTACATTTAAGAGATTTCTTGATAAACAATAACAAAATGAATTATACTAAGAATAAAAATGCTTATTTATGTCAAACATTCAGCAAATTGTTTATAAATATACTCATATGCATGTTTTCTTTATTACTCTGTTTTGGCTGGAGAATTTTAAAGGTTGTTTATTATTATTATTATTATTATTATTATTATTATTTATTATTATTATAAAAAATTGGTAGATTATGACTCTCTGTTTTATTGTCATGTTAACTTACTGGGAACTACTTCTAGAGACACAACAGACAAAATCAAATGCTATTTATTCTTTTCTGTACTGGCAGAATCAACAGAGCACTGGTAAAAATGCCTTACAATATTTCTTCTGGCACTTTACATTTTGAGTTCAAATCCCACTGAAGTCAAATTTGCCTTTTATCCTTCCAGGTTTAACTAAATAAAGTACCAGTCAAGTACTGGAGTTGATGGTATTAGTTAAACCCCTCCCCTCAGTATTACTGACCTTGTATCTAAATTAGAAATAATTATTCCTTCTTTTACTTATTTCAGCCATTAGACTGCAGCAATGCTATAGCATCACCATGACAAGTTTAGTTGATCAAATCAATACCAATACTTATTTTCAAAATTAGTTCTTACTTGATTGGTCACTTTTTGCTGAACCACCAAATTACAGGGATGTGAACACATCAACATTGGTTGTTAAGAGACACACACACACACACAATTGGGGCTTCTTTCAATTTCTGTCTACCAAATCTATTTACAAGGTTTTGATTAGTCTGAGGCTTTAGTAGTAGACACTGGCTCAAGGTATGTGTGTGTGTGTGTCAGTGTCTCTTTGTCTTGACATCACATGATTGTGGTAAGCAAGTGACATCCTCATCTGGGCAGTATCCTTTGTTTTCAGTCTTCTATGTAAATACGTCCAGGTATGGGAAAATATTTACCTTACTTGGAAACAAGTGGGGTGTTGGTGACAGGAAGGACATCTGGTTGTAGAAAATCTGTCTGAACGAATTCTGTCTTGCCCATGCATGCAGGGAAAAGGGGACATTAAAAAAAAATCATGTGGCTAATACCAGTGCTAGTGCCATGTTAAAAGCAGTGAGGCTGGTGCTCTGTTAAAAGCACTGGTGCTAGTGCCACATAAAAAGCACCCGGCACATACTGTAAAGTAGTTGGCATTAGGAAGGGTATCCAGTCATAGAAACCATGCCTGAACAGACAATGGACCCTGGTGCAGCCCCTGGCCTTCACCAGCTCTGGTCAAACTGTCCAACCTATGTTAACAAGTAAATGGACGTTAAATGATGATGATGCTATATGTATGTATGCATGTATAAATATCCACTGTTCAATTTACTTTGAAACTGCAATAGTTCTTCTCTTTGCCATAAATCAACTCAAAACTCCATAGGGCAACCTTCATTCTTACACATTACAACACGCTAAACCAACTGTGACATTTACAAGCAATTATATTGACTAAATTAACTTAAATACCTATAGTTTGTTCTTTCTACTTCACTCTCTCTCTCTCTTTCTAGGACTTCTCATCTCTCTCTGACTTTTTGTTCAGTATACAGAAAACAATTTGCTAAGCAGTTTTTCTTTTCTTGTCAACAGCATATTCAGCAAAATGGTATTGTTGCTGGTTGCTTTACTATGAAACAGCAACCATCCTTCTTTAGTATGAAAGTTAAAGTGTCACAATACTGTGAAGTAATTATTTTGCATGAAAGTTGTTGACAATGCCTATAACATTATATATATATATACCAAATCTATGCACAAACCTTTGGTCAGCCTGAGGCTATAGTAGAAGAGACTTGCCCAAGGTACCATGCATTGGGGCCAAACCTGGAACCATGTAGTTGGGAAGCTAGTTTCTTACAACACAGTCACGCCTGCACCTATATTTATATATGTATATGTATATATATATATATATATATATATTGTAACTATCATAAAGTTCAATGTCTCACAGTTCCTAGTAGTTTCATTCCAAGCAGGAATCTTTTGGCATCACCATCATCATTTTAAAGTTTGCTTTTCCATGCTCACATAGATCAGACAGAAGTTATTGAGGTAGATTTTCTACAGTTGGATGCTCTTCTTAAAATAAGGTAATATTTCCACATGGTTGGACATGTTTTCATTTATGAAAATCATGCCATGTGAGGACACACATGTGCACATACATATATGTACCCCCATCCCACATATATATGATGTGTTTTTTCAGTTTCCATCTACTAAATCCACCGGCAAGGCTTTGCTCAGCCTGGGGCTGTAGTAGAAGACACTTGCCCAAAGTGCCATGCAGTGGCACTGAACCCAGGACAATGTGGTTGGGAAATAAGCTTCTTAACCATGCAGTCATGTCTGTACAAAAGGCACTGGTGATGGTGCCATGTTAATGCCACTACATTCTGTAAAGTGGTTGGCATTAGGAAGGGCATCCAGCTGTAGAAACCAGGCCAAAACAGACCATGGAACTTGGTGTGACCCCTGGCTTTGCCAGTTCCTGTCAAGCTGTCCAACCCATGCCAGCATAGAAAATGGACATTAAATGTTGATGATGAGGATGACACATACATACTTTTGAAACTTCTGTCAAAGATTTCTACTGAGTAGTATAATCATGTAAGTAAAGATAAAAATCAACTATTTTTTATAAAAAAACTTTTATAAAAAAAATTTTTATAAAAAAATTTTTATCAGCGGTGGTGCCCCAGCATGGCCGTGGCCTTCAGGCTAAAACATTTTAAAGGATTTAACTAATATTAATTTTTGGGGTCTGATATATTAATTTTTGAACAGATGGGTATCATTTAACTGGTGAACAGTTGGTCTACATACATTTGCTGGACAAAATCAGATTGGACCAAATAAGCATTTTAGAAGCCAAGACAACATGCTGTTGTATAACTTGGATACTTGCAGTGTGATATGATGTAACTATCTGCATGTTAAGTTGAATTTCATATTTCTAGGTTGGAGAATTCTTCAAAATGGAGACCAATAATATAAGTATTAGTTTAGTTTCAGGAATTTCAGTTCATGTTTGAATCTGAGTTTTATGTGAATTGTTTATCAATATTAATTGTCTGTAAAGTGGTGAGCTGGCAGAATCATTACTGTGTTGGAAAAAAAATAAATGCTTAGTGGCATTTCTTGTGACTTTATATTCTGAGTTCAAGTGCTGCTGGGGTCAACTTTGCCTGTCAACCTTTCAGAATTGATAAGTACCAATTAAACACTGATGTTGATGTAATTGACTTATGCCTTCCTCCGAAATTTGAAATCAATATTAATTGGCTGTTTTTAAAGCATAGGCACAGGAGTGGCTGTGTGGTAAGAAGCTTGCTTCCCAACCACATGGTTCTGGGTTTAGACCCACTGCGTGGCACCTTGGACAAGTGTCTTGTACTATAGCCTCAGGCTGACCAAAGCCTTGTGAGTGGATTTGATAGATGGAAACTGAAAGAAGCTCGTCATATATATATATTGTATATATTGTCCCTCCTACCATTATCAAGCAATGGTGGGAGGGACAAACACATACATACGTATATATATTTCTCTCTCTCTCTCTCTTGCTATATATATATATATATATATATATATATATATATATACATACATATATATGTATATATATGAATGTATGTGCTTGTTGTTTGTGTCTGTGTTTGTTCTTTCCATCATTGCTTGACGACCGATGTTGGTGTGTTTACGTCCCCATCACTTAGTAGTGGTTCAGCAAAAAGAGACCGATAGAATAAGTACTAAAGGTGGTGCTCATATGACTGAAACAAGTAAAAGAGTAATGCATTGAAATCCTTAGTTAGATCTCCTCAGATCTTTACCAACAAATAAGTCAGTTGGTACAACTTAGTAATCTGTGGACTGTGTCTTGTTTTTTTAAACTGTTTGACAGTAACAGGCAAGGTCATGTTCCACTGGAAATATACTCTTTCTTATTAGATTTAACACTAGACCCAATGACCTGGTAGAGAGCCTCTTTTCTCGTTATTAAATTACAGGTTTTGATACTTCAGATTTATTCAGTTAATAACCAGAAGATTACATTTCACTAAATTTATTGGCACATAAGGAAACATAACTGCCAGTTTGCCACATCAAAGTGCTTGGTTGATATTAATCCAGTTCCTGACATATGATTCCAATATGGCGAAAAATAGATATTAAGAATTTTTATATATTTCAAATCCTTGATATTTTTCATAAAATAATATAGACTTTTAAATGAGTTAATAAGAATATAAATGGTGATATACTAGTGTCGTGTTTCTTGGATTTTATTAAAATTTTCATTGAAGAAATAATTGACCCTCTGTAATTTTCTATTGTTTAAAATATCAGTAATAAATGGTAACGTATGATTATGTTCAAGCGAAATCAGAGTATCATGTAGAGTTAATTCCATTGGGTGTAAGTATGTTGTTTTTTTAAGTTCAAAGAATGTCTTCCATTTAACTTATGAGATCTTTGGTCCTCTGGGGAAAATGTTTGTTATGCATTTGTGTTGGTGCACATGTGCACATGTACATATGTGTGTGTGTATGCCTGTGTACATGTGTGTATATATATATGCATGTATATAGACATTTGTATATATGTGTATACATGTTGATGGGTGTCTGTATACGTGTTGATTGTGTGTGTGTGTGTGCACATGAGTGAATGCATATATGTAAGTGCATAATATTGTGACCTGAAGTTTTTTGTTGTTTGACAAAGATAAGATTTTACTGGTGCTGTAGATGTAATATCAGTTATAGAAGAAATGTTTATAGAATTAAATTTGATTCTTTTTACTGTGTTCTGGAATTTTAAACCAAATTATTTTATAGCAACACTGTGGAACATGGTTCTTCAGAAAATTGTTCTTTGTTCTTGTTGGCTTCAGTTTCTAATAGAAGAGTAAAACTGTTTAAAAAAATTGCCAAGAAGATTGTGGTAGTGGTCACCACCATAATAAAAGTGATTTCAAATTTTGGCACATGGCCAGCAATTGGGGGAGAGGGGAGAGATAAGTCAATTACATTGACCCCATTGTTCAACTGGTACTTATTTTATTGACTCCAAAGGGAAGAAAGGCAAAATCAGCAATTGGTGGAATTTGAACTCAGAATGTAAAGACAGATGGAATACTGCTAAGCATTTTGCCTGATGTGCTAATGATTTTACCAGCCAGCTGCCTTAATAATGGTTTCAAATTTTGGCACAAGATGGGAATTTTAGGGGAGGGTACTAATTGATTATATTGGCCCCAGTACTTAATTTATTGACCCTGAAAGGATGAAAAACAAAGTCAACCTTGGCAGAAATTGAACTCAGAAGGCAGTGACAGGCAAAATACCACAGCTGCTTTGATAATGGTGATTTTTTTCTATAATTGGCACAAGACCTAAAATTTTGTGGTAGGGGATAGTCAATTGCATCAACCCCAGTAGTTGACTGGTACTTTTTTTTTATTGATTCTGAAAGGATGAAAGGCAAAGGTGACCTTGGTGAAGTTTGAACTCATTTAATGATAAAAATATTAGTGGTTTCAAATTTTGGCACAAGGCCTTCAATTTTGGGGACGGGGATAAGTTGATTACATCAGCCTCAGTGCTCAACTAGTACTTGTTTTATTGACCCCAAAAGGATGAAAGGCAAAGCTGACTTCAGTGGAATTTGAACTCAATGTAAAGATGGATGAAATGTTGCTAAGCATTTTGCCCACCACCTTAATAATAAGGAGAAGGATCACAAAATTGGTTTGATATGCTCTTCTCAACACATATCACAATAACATGGCTTGGGGTGATTTTACATGGCAGCTCATTAGTAAAAGTATAACAGTTTCTTTACGGGGTCTTTTTCATTTCAGATTTCAGTTATTATATGGCAGTAAATATAGCATTTTGGGTGAAGGAGTGTTGCATTAGTGTTCTGCAACAATATAGAGAGTGCTAAAGTGTGAGTAATTTACTGAAGCAATAGCAGTTTTTAAAGTAGGGAAAATTTGTATATTAATTTTGGGCCACCCTGTGTATATGCACACACATACACAGGGTGACCCAAAAGTAGGTTTGCAGTTATCACATAGGCACTTTAAATTTCTTTTAAAACATTTTATTACATTTAAATTTCTATCTTCTATTCATATTTTTTATGCACATCTGAAACAGACAATGTTTAATCTCTCAGATGCTCAAAATGTCCTCCTTCAACATTGCAACATTCTTCAAACCTCTTCAGAACACTCTGACACACAGTCCGACACAAATTCCGATCTCCATCAATTTCAGTGAATGCGTCAGAAATGTAATCTTTTAATTCATTTGCTGTTTTGGGATTCTTCTTATAAACCTTGCTCTTTACAAACCCCCACCCCCAAGAAATCTATTGGTGTCAGGTCAGGTGAATGTGGTGGCCATTCGATGCTGCCCTGTCTTCCAAACCAATGCTGTGGAAAGACTTGGTTAAGGTAGTCTCTTACTGTCAATGCATAATGTAGAGGTGATTCATCTTGCTGAATAATGGTTTAATTTTTTTTTTTTTATAATTAAGATCTAAACTTTTAATATATCAATGCTAAAGAGATAGCTGAATAACTATAAACCTACTTTTGAGCCACCCTGTATACGAGACAGGCTTTGTTCAATTTCCATCTATCAATTCCATTTCATGAGGCTTTAGTTGGCTATGGAAGATGATGCTTGTCATGGCTACCAGACAATGGAACTGAACCCAAATCCACATCGTTGGGAAGCAGGCTTCATTGTAAAACTGCAGATGGGCAGTCCTTACCGTTAACAAAGATCTGACATTTAAAAGGCTCTTTGAAAATATACACATCAACACACAGGTGTATTCATTCTCACACTTTGTCACAGGATTCAAAAGCTAAACTGTTGCATTATAGTTATAATACTTCACCACTAGAGGGCTGCAAGCTGGCAGAAACATTAGCACACCTGGTGAGATGCTTAGAGATATTTCATCTGTCTTTATGTTCTGAGTTCAAATTCCACTGAGGTCAACTTTGCCTTTCATCCTTTCAGGGTCGATAAATTAAGTACCAGTTGCACACTGGGGTCTATCTAATTGACTGGGCCACCTCCCCCAAAATTTCAGGTTTTGTGCCTAGAGTAGAAAAGAACATTTCACCATTAGTTAAATCCCATATTGTACTTCACCCTATCAAAGTAAATAAAGCCTTGCTTAATTACTGGTAAAAACTGAGAACCTAAGCAACAGGGGAATTTTTATATTCATCAATATGTGCATATGTTCACTCCCACATTCTTGTCACTCATACATACCTCTCACTCCCCTCACTTCCATGCTTCACTCACTCCATCAATCCACTCATTCCCACACTCTGCTCATTCCCACACTCTGCTCATGCCCACACTCTGCTCATGCCCACACTCTGCTCACGCCCACACTCTGCTCACACCCACACTCTGCTCATGCCCACACTCTGCTCATGCCCACACTTTGCTCACGCCCACACTCTGCTCACGCCCACACTCTGCTCATGCCCACACTCTGCTCACGCCCACACCCTGCTCACGCCTACACTCTGCTCACGCCCACACTCTGCTCACGCCCACACTCTGCTCACGCCCACACTCTGCTCATGCCCACACCCTGTTCACATCCACACTCTGCTTACGCCCACACTCTGCTCACATCCAAACTCTGTTCACGCCCACACTCTGTTCACACCCACACCCTGTTCGTGCCCACACTCTGCTCACACCCACATTCTGCTCACGCCCACACTCTGCTCACGCCCACACTCTACTGACGCCCACACTCTGCTCATGCCCACACTCTGCTCATGCCCACACTCTGCTCATGCCTACACTCTGCTCACGCCCACACTCTGCTCACGCCCACACTCTGCTCACGCCCACACTCTGCTCATGTCCACAATTCACACTTGAGTCACATTTCACTTACCTCATACAGTCACTCACTCATACACACAATCACTCACTGCTACACTCTCTCATATATCTGTCTAGTCATTCACTCACACATCCACCACATTCACTCACACATCCTCCTTTCTCTCCACAGTATATTATTAATCAACACCTAACATGATATTCAATTAATCTGCTGATGTTTCATTCATTTGATACAGACACAAGCTGAGTAATTTGTTTTATCCCCTCACATATTCAAAACGTTCATTCATCGTTTAACATCCACTTTTCTATGATTGCTTGGGACAGGATTTGTTGAGGTGGATGTTTTTTATGTCCAGATGCCCTTCCTGTTACTAATCTTCAACTGTTTCCAAGCAACAGACATGTTTTTCAGGAAAACTGGAAATGTATAATGATATTGATGCTCATTTATAGTCATCACATGTCAAGACAAGGGTACACACACACACACACACACACAACACACACACATATGATGAGCTTCTTTCAGTTTCTGTCTATAAAATTCACTCACAAGACTTTGGTCAGCTCAGCACTGTAGTAAAAGACACTTTACTCAAGGGACTGCTGCACAGTAGGATTGAAACTGAGATTACATGGTTAGGAAGTAGGCTTTTTAAATACATAGCTATGTAGGCATTCACTATTTAAATTAAAACCTTCCTACGTAATTTTACATCAGAATTTTTCTAGCATTTATAACTAACTTAACAATGAAAAAGTTAGTTAAAAATTAAGTTGCTCCAAATTCTATCTCATTTTTAAAATTTGGGACACTAGAAATAGGGACACAAAAGCCTTAACACTCCCTAATGTTTAAGCTGTGCTGTTTACCTGTGACACTTTAGAAATCCAATGCTGAGTTCAAGCTACCAGGACCTAGGGGCCAATAGAGTATAGTACCAGTGTTGTACTGGATGATACATTTGTCTACATGCCTCCACTCAGATTTGTGGTCTTGCTCCTCTTTCAGGAGTCAATATCTTACCAAGGTTGTTCATATATTCTATCTAAATTGCTTAAAATGAGTATGGGTGATACAAGGATAGTTTTGTTGATTCTAACCTCACTTATATTTTTGCTTAAAGGTTATATATTTTCCAGGTTTTCTTGTTTTCAAACTAATTTTCATCTAACCCCAAACTCCTACTCCATATTTATTTGTTTGTTGTTTTCAGTTTGAAGATATTCCTTACTTTGTTTTATACAAACTCCAGTTGTCAGGTGGTTTTTCAGAAACAATAGTTGATACAAATTTCACTTTATCTGTTATTTTTCTCCTTTTGTCTATTCAAGGTTGTCTATGTGCTAAGTTTTAGTTTCAGGATATCCATGCCACATAAATGGAAGTAGTTTTAGTGACATAGTACTGCTGTTTATTCTTGCTGGATAACATTCTATTTTCTTTGTGTGTGTTGGCTAAATATAGTATGCTTCATTTAAGTATCTAATTACTTTATATTGTAATGTTTAAATAACATTATCAATTCTTATAACAATGTTTCTTGTATTTGGTACCATTTAAAACAATGTTTGAATATCTAACAAATGGGTTTTCTATGCTGTTGAGCTATGAAGATATTGTCAACAACTGTTGTTGAGCAAATATTCAGTGAAACAAAAATAGTTAAATGCCATTGCATTATTGCTTATTCCAGACATGTAAAGATATTTCATCAAACCTTTCTGCTTCACTGTTTCTGTGTGTATCGGAAGAATGTGCTAGGAGTTGTTCAATAGTTGTTTGTTTTTCTTTAGTGTATTTCTATTAACAGTTGAAAGGTAATACCGCCTTCTGATAAACTTGTTTCTCCTGTAGACAAGATGAGCTTCTTAATGGTTGCTTACCTCCATAAGGCAATGATGTGATGTGTGTTATCAGGCATCACTTGTTTAGGATAACACGCATTACAGACATCTCAAATTCCTCTTTCTACTAAACCCAAATGTCTGATTGTTTAGTTTTGATGAGAAAATACTGTGGATTATTCCTACCAAAATATCCTATTTTTCAGTCAGAATCACTTCAAGATATGCTCCATCCAGAGAAAGGTCACTCCAGTGATTCGTGTAAAATCACTTACAAGCACACTTTACCTTCTTGTCTGCTCTCTCTACTTTTCTACAATGTCTCCTCTCTACAATGTCCCCTCTCTACAATGTCTCCTGTCTCTACTTTTTGCTGTCTCCTCTCTCTACTTTTTCTACAATGGTCTGAAGAGCATTTTAGTAGCAGTAGAAAAAGTAAGGAGAGGAGTTGTAGAAGCAGTAGTCTCTTCTCCTTGGAGCTGACTGGTTTGTGCTGCCTCCACTCAGACATTCATGACTCATTCACCTCTCCTCCTCCTACCATCACATTGTACCCCCACCTCTTGTACTAACCGTTACACTCAATCCTTCTTCCCCAGAATATTGGCTCTGAAAACTCCCTCTCTACCCATACCTTTCTTGCAGGTGTTGACTTAGAACAGATTAAGTAAAATATTAATGACATCAGTTTCACTGGTCCCAGGTGACCTCAGAGAGTCATGGCTTGAAGTCTTTCCTTCAAACTCAGCAAGTAAAAAAAAATTATGAGTGACTATACTGGTCGTCTTTGACAGAGGAGAACACTTTGAAAGGAGATGCTTTAGTCTCATTAAACATATTCCTCTTGTATTGCAATGAAACTAGTTGTTTTATTAATCTGTATAAAAGTAGATAAACAAAAATGTTAATCCAATAAAGATTTGAACTTCAGATCAGTGAATTACTAAATACTGAAATAGCTTCAATGATAAAACACAGCCAACCTGAATTATTTATTTCACATTGTTCTACAAGTGAAGACAAATAAACTCTATCTTGGCATCAGTCTGGTGCCAATAATATTCAACAAGTGACACAGTGAGGGCACATTTATATGGTGGCTTCATTAGAAATAGCAGCCAAATCTCTTACAAATTACATTGCCATCTTAAAAAAAATATATTAGGATGGCACATTGAGCAATATAGTCTTAGGATGGTTGTGGTTGGAGTATTTTTGCTCAATAAGGCTTCACCTGTGTCTAAGCAACAGCAATAAACCCGTAAAGGTTGTAGACTTAATCTATCACCTGTTTCTTTAATAGCATCCATTCTGTTGCAAGAATTTGGATCAAATCTCTGGTCTGTGGTTAGCTTCCTCCAACAATCTCAATGACTCTGAAAGGATAGTTATTGGTGCTGTACTTCCTCCTCTGATTAAATTTTATTAAAAAACCTCAAAGACTTCCATTATAAAACCTGAGAAATTTTAGCCCTTATAATCTATTATTTTTCTGCTGGGGTCCTCATCTTGACTGTTGATTTCACTATGTTGTACACTCCAGCCTTCTTCGGGTGTCTTGTGTTGAACTTGGTTGTTGTATTGGAATTTCAAACCTAACCGTTTAGTTGATCCCCAGGAGTACAGTTCTCATTCCACTCACTGTTTCCATGACATTTTTTCCTTTAGTTGAAACTAGCAGTATCGCCTGGCGTTGCTCGGGTTTGTAAGGGAAATAACTATATAAGCATTTTTAGAGAGTTATAGCCAAAAAATAGCAAAAAAATGCATTAAAAATGGGTAAAAAATGATGGTAAATTTTTTTTAAATCGTTGACTCATCGTAGACATTTTTAGAGAGTTACTTCCCTTATATCATAACGAAAAAAATGCATTAAAATGGAAAAAAATGATGGTAAATTTTTTTTTAAATCGTAGACTCATTGTAGACGCGCGCTAATACCCAAAAGGGCTCGATATGAATCACGACTATAAGATACCCGGTTTTAGTTAAACTGCACCGCAAAATGTGGGAGTAGTTAGGAATCTAAATCGTAGGAGACAGACACACAACTTCACTTTTATATATAAAGATGTCATGAAACACAGAAAACAGAATGAGAACACTGTACCTCCATAGATCAAATAAAGGGTTAGGTTCGAAATTCCAATACAGTAACCAATTTCAACGCAAGGCACCTGAAGAAGGCTGGAGTGTATGACGGCCAAAATATAGTGAAATCAACAATCAAGATGAGGACTTCAGTCTGACTAATTATAAACAAGATACATAATATAAATTCTTCATCTCACAAATATAGAATTGCTTTAATCCTTTATGAAAATGTGTAGATTTGTGTATTTATTCAACCCATGTGAGAAGTAGAAAAATAAACTTTAAATAGTATATGTACTGGTGTTGTGTGTGAGTGTGTGTGTACATACAAGCATTATGTGTGAGTGCAAATAAGTGTGTGTCTATGTGTTCAAAGAGGCTATATTTCACACTTAGAATATCATTTAAATTTTGTTTCCCTTTTGCTTTGGCAGCCAATTTCTCCTGTGTCTCATATTACATGTCTGTGTTGCATCATATTCTACCATTTCAACCATTATCCTTCCTAAGCTACCAATCACAGACTAATTTTAATATGATATGCTTCAGTCATTCAATCCGTGCTCTCTTTCATCTTCTATCATTGTCTGACATCTTTCTTTATCACTCCCTGACATTTTCTTCTCTAACATTTAATGCACACATAACACGCTAACACACACACACACACACACAGGCATACACATTAACACACACATGCAAACATTAGCACACCAATTCTAACATTGAGAAATGTAAAATAAAATTTTAAAAAATAACTTACTGTGTTAATTACTGGTAGTCAGGGAGAAAAAGTGTGCATAGCATTACAATAAATAATTATAAAAATGTAGTAAAGGGGGACAACAAAGGAACATATGGAAAAACAAAAACAAACAAACATGTGGAATGGATGTAGACATGCTTAACCCTTCATCAGTTGTCAACTAAATATCATCACAATTTTGACACCTTGTTTGATTGATAACTGATGAGGGGTTGAGCATGTCCACATCCATTGTGTGTGTTTTTCTTGTTTTTCCATATGTTCTTTTGTTGTCCCCTGTGTCACATTTCTGTTATTAATGTCTTAATTACCCTTTTTTCTCCTCTTTTATAATTTCATATATTTGATTTTGCTCAAATCTTTTGATCCTTTTTATCTGTTGTGTTTGTCTTCCCATAGTCTGTATTCCTATATCTAGCATGAATTAATGAGGGAGACCTCTGTCTTATTGTTCTCTCTTACAGAAATAGCAGCAAAACATCCCTTATATCATTTATAGTCTTAATGCAAAAGGAGATATTGAATAAGTTATCTGGAAAAAAAGCTGGATGGGCAGTTGGAATGCACTTGATCATAGGTCTACTAGAGCAGAGTTAATTTGGTGTGAACAATATGTCTAGCTTCTATTCAATTATATGTCCACCTACATATTTATCTGTATCTGCTTTTCTCTCTACCTGTATGCTCCAATCTACACTGCAGAAGTCCTATGAGCCAACTATCACTGTCAAAGGGGAAACTGTGAAGGTTGTCAATAAGTTCATGTATTTATATATATAAATACATTGGTCTCAGTCATTGAATTGTGGCCATCCTGGACATCACCTTCACAGATCTTAGTTAACCATCATTACCAGAATTCATTTTATAGATATCTGTTTGTCAATCTGCTAAGTCATAGAACATAAAGGAATGCAACATAAACAACACTTGTTTGTGAATTGTGAACAAACAAACATGGCTACACACACACACACACGTCTGTGTGTGTATGTATTACATATATGCTTGTTTGTGTGTATACAACAGGCTTTTGAATAATTGTTGTTTGCTACATTCCTGTCAAAAGAGATTGGACACCTCAAGACTATTGTAGAAGATACTTGTCCTAGGTACTGTATAATTAGATCAAATCCTGCACCATATCATTGTAGACTATATAACCACAGAGCCAAATCTGTACACACGCACACACACACACACACACACACACACGTGTGCATGAGCATGCATATATTTCACTGGGTCAAACGAAATTTGTCTTCTTTCCTGTCTGCTTGTCTGTCTGTCTCTCTCTCTCACCATTTCCCTTAATTAACTGATGTGTTACTAATGCTTCACTGAACAATTAACGAAACCAATTGACTACTAATGTTTCTAACTAAACCAACTGACTATTTAGACATTGACACTTTACTAGGTTAAAATATTAAATCTGGTACAGTGGGGCACACTTTGATATGCATGTACACACACCCACATACTCGTACAGATGCTGTACACATCTACACAAAGCAAGTGATCTAAAACTCAATATATCACACACATAAATTATGATAATATTTCTGTTACTTTTTTTTTATGTGTGATATTTCAGAATAATTAGGTGAAGAGGTTACGTGATAAAAGGTTTGTTTAGAATAAAGCCATTGCCATGGAAGTGAAAAGTACGGCTTGATGTGTATGTGTGTAAATTCTTCATCAATTTACAACTGCTTCTCATGCTGGCAGGAACTGGAAGAGTTGTTATGGTCTGAACCAGTTTTTATTCAGAATTACTGCCCTCCTAAGCAGGTCAGAAGACTACATATTGCTTATATATTCTAGTTTTAGCTTAGTATTTTATGGCTGAATAGCCTTCCTATCACCAACCATCCTACAGTGTGTACAGGGCGCATTTTATTGTGGCATCAGCCTGAAAGAAGTTTCATATCCTCAACAACACTAATGAGACCTATCTACTCTGCATCGTTTCCATTCATTGTCAACCATTTTACAAAGTGTATGGGGTGCATTTTATCATGGCACCAGTGCTGTCTTAAGGCATGGGTACATTTGGCAGTTACTCATGGACCTCACAAGTTTAACCCTTTCATTACTGAATTTATTTTGAGATGTTCTGTGTTTCTTTCAATTACTTTAAATATAACAAAGAATTTAATAAAATAACTTAGTTATCATTCAGCTAGTGTTAGGAACATAAATTGTGACTAAGGTTTGGTGGAAAATTTTAATTCAAAACTTATGAAAACAAGACATTTGTACTCAGAGCCAGAGCTGGTTTTAGCCTGGTTGGTAACGAAAGGGTTAAGGACCCAATTATCATCTGTGTATTCTGTCAATAAATAATTACTTCAATGATCCAGTGCTTTGATTTGCTTGGGATACTGTATTGCTGCTAAGATAGCCTTTACCAACATTTGAGAGGTTGTCTTGTTCTTAACAGGACTAAAAAGTTCTCTTTATGTTGTCTCCATTCCTTTAAAGCAAATGTGACCTAGAGGGTGAACAGAAGGGAGTATGATGAAGGACAAGATGATGACAAGAGTGTGAGAATACTCAGACTAGGGTTAATGGAAGAGAGGCAGTAATAGTTACATTTTGGTTGTTGGTAAGAAGTTGAATAGAAAATAACATAGATTGGTGAGGGTAAGTAAATGTGTGTGATAGATAGCAAGAGAAATAGGTTGTAGTAAGTGAGAGTGAATAAATGTGAACAAACTATGCCATGAGAAAAAGAGAGTGATGGCTAAGTATAAGGAAAGAGGATAGTAGGGGTATGGATATGGACAGATGTGTTACCATTCTTTGTTACACAGTTATCACAGGGAAAATAGGTAGAACAAAAGAGTGGAGATAACAGAAGGGGAATTGAATATGGACAAAAGATGTAGAATAGGAGAGAAGGTGAGTGATAGGTGAGCAGATAACAAAAAAGGCAATAATGGTTGAGAGACCCAAAATAGATATATTATATATTCTGATATATTCTGACCTCCATCACCGCCACCATATTAACAATTGGTCTGCTGTGCTTGCATTGGTGAGCAGTTCTTCTCCAATACTCTGAGTTACCATTCATTATGGTTCTTTGTCATCCTCCTGAGGTCGGCCTTTACCACTTTGTCTCCCATCTTTGTAGGTCTTTCTCTTCCACAGTTTCTATCAATTTAAAGAATCTGATACTTCTTTTTACAACTGAGATCTTCAGTATGTGGATGGAAGCACTCCGTCAGTTATGACGACAAGGGTTCCGGTTGATCCGATCAACGGAACAGCCTGCTCGTGAAATTAACGTGTAAGTGGCTGAGCACTCCACAGACATGTGCACCCTTAACGTAGTTCTCGGGGATATTCAGCGTGACACAGAGAGTGACAAGGCCGGCCCCTTGAAATACAGGTACAACAGAAACAGGAAGTAAGAGTGAGAGAAAGTTGTGGTGAAAGAGTACAGCAGGGATCACCACCATCCCCTGCCGGAGCGTCGTGGAGCTTTAGGTGTTTTCGCTCAATAAACACTCACAACGCCTGGTCTGGGAATCGAAACAGCGATCCTACGACCGCGAGTCCGCTGCCCTAACCACTGGGCCATTGCGCCTCCACATCTTCAGTATGTATCATAAAGAGAACAACACATTGGATAATGTAATTCCAGATGCTCAGCGTCTGTATAAAAGATAGGGTAAGAGAACATAGTTTCTAATACAGAAAAGATGTAAGGTATTGGGTAAGAAGGCTTTCATCATTGATTTGGTCAATCAGGGTGCATCTGCAGGTAAATAACAATTATTGCTTTGCAGATAACAAAGAATCCTCTATGTCAGGGATTCTCAACACTTCCCATCTCCTTCACCACCTCCCTTTCATGTATTTTACCAGTTACCCCCTTACTTCCATGTAAAAATATATGGTACATACATACATATATATATATACACACACACACATATATTCACATATATACACACACACACTAACATATATACACACACACACATATATATACATACACATATATATGCATGCATATATATATGCATACACATATATATATACACATATATGCATACATATATATTATATCATCATCATCATCGTTTAGCGTCCGTTTTCCATGCTAGCATGGGTTGGACGGTTCAACTGGGGTCTGTGAAGCCAGAAGGCTTCATCAGGCCCAGTCAGATCTGGCAGTGTTTCTACGGCTGGATGCCCTTCCTAACGCCAACCACTCCGTGAGTGTAGTGGGTGCTTTTTACGTGTCTTCAACAGAGAGAGCCCAAGCTTTGTAAATATTCAAGTTTGGTCTCTGGCCTGATGTTAACTTGATATCTTAGTCAACAGCTTCCACTTCTCTATCACCCACCACTCTCAGAGACCCTAAAACATGTCATGTGCATTGTCTACCTTTTCTCCTTTAACTAAGCCATTAGTGAAGTTAAATACAAGTGGAGAGAAAGGTGGAGAGAAAGGTACATAGTGGTAAATGTCTATTATAAGCATGGCTGTGTCTTCTATTATGTCCTCAGGCTGATCAATACATTGTAAGTGAAATTGGTAGACAGAAATAGTATGAAGGCCTGTTACATGTACATGTAAGTGTGTGTGTGTTTGTGCATGCATTTAAATGTTTATATTCTGCATATCTTTGCAAGGTATTGTTGTGAGGAAATGAGTAATGTCGTGTTCATCTGTTTTCTGTAAACATGTTCTGTAGCTCTGCATTTTTAAGTTGTGAAAACCAGTTGAGAAACAGGATGGGCATTCAGCCATAGAAAACAGCCCAATTAGTCTCCATCTAATCCATGCCATATGGAAAAAGAAGACATAAAAACAACAATGATGATAAGGATGAATACTGCTTTAAGAGTTTGATAATTCAGTTGGAACATATTAAAGGTTGATTTTGAATGGATTGACAGCTTAAAGACTTTTGTATAAGCAAGAAGTATTCATGGTAAGAAGGAGGGCATTGTTATTTTAGGGATCATTGCTGTAAATGTCACATCATTGTTGTTTAAGGGCCCGTAAGTTTAAATGTTACATTGTTGTTTAAGGGATCATAGCTTTGAATGTTTACATCATTGCCATTCAGGGGCCATAGGTTTAAATGACACATCAAATCTTGAAAAGTATCAGAGATTTGATTGCCTAATTTTTCAAAATGGGGAGCTTCTACTTCATCTCAATTCTATTTGCAATAGTCATGAGGGTCACAGTCTCCCACCAAAAGGCTTCTTGATTGATTAGCATGGAGTCATCCACCAGCACACTCCATCTGCCTGTCCAGAGATGTGTTGTCTACCTAATCTGCTTCTACTACTACTGTAGCCACTGCACCTAGAGTTAGCAGGTCTTGTGTCTCTTCCATCAAGTTATCTGATTTACTTTTCATCTTTTGTCACCCCTCTTGTCTCATGCTTAAACACTCTGCCCAGTCATTTCTCTCTAAAATGTTATCCCCCTGGAACTCCACCTCCGCTTTCCCATAGTTTTCTTGCAGCTATCAAATTGCAGTTATTCAAGAAAAAACATCAACCATGTTGATTTCAGTCGGTCATAGTCACAGTCCTTTCCTGTTAACCCATTTGAAAGAAACAAAAATAAATACCACTCCCCAGTGCCTGCATACAAAATATAAGATTTTAATGTTTACTTCATGATGGTGATAAGAACTGCCACAGTTTACACTTACTCAGTTGTTAGGATAAATTCATAGCAGGAGAGTCTGGAAATGGATGTTTTAATTTCAGGATTTAAAAAATTAAGTATTCTATTTGGTAATTAAATGCAAAAATATTATATATCTTTTAAATGAAAACGAATGAATAACTTTTTCCTGTGGTTCTACCAACTTCAGTCTAAATCTAGACATTTCCTGTAGCAACAGATAATGGTTCCATTAAGTTGCAGTATAGTGTCCTAGTTATTTCAAAGTGTTAAACATCAAATTTGATCCAGTGAGAGGCAAGGTTTTGCAAGCATCTAAACACTTAAGGGTTGGGGGTAAATGACCGAAAGCATGATGCTTATACAAGATACAGGTGATATAAACAGGAGTGGTTGTAAAATTAGTTTCAATCAACAGTTTTTTCCATTATTTAAACACACCTGTGTACCATTCACTATCTAAGATATTTTCCGCTCTAGCTCTGTTGATGGAAGATCAAATGAGCAATGTAATTTGATCTTAAGTTACTTCTGATTTGTAAATAAGTTTATTACAGAAATACTTTTTTTTCAGCTACACATGTAGTATTCATCATGGATATTTGTCTACTGTAATATCTGTTTGTCTATCTACTATTCTCTTTACTCTTTTACTCTTTTACTTGTTTCAGTCATTTGACTGCGGCCATGCTGGAGCACCACCTTTAGTCGAGCAAATCGACCCTGGGACTTATTCTTCATAAGCCCAGTACTTATTCTATCGGTCTCTTTTTGCCGAACCGCTAAGTGACGGGGACGTAAACACACCAGCAAAGGTTGTCAAGCAATGCTAGGGGGCCAAACACAGACACACAAACACACACACATACATATATATATACATATATACGACAGGCTTCTTTCAGTTTCCGTCTACCAAATCCACTCACAAGGCATTGGTCCGCCCGGGGCTATAACAGAAGACACTTGCCTAAGATGCCACGCAGTGGGACTGAACCCGGAACCATGTGATTGGTTAGCAAGCTACTTACCACACAGCCATTCCTGCGCCTATATCTATTTCTTTACTACCCACAAGGGGCTAAACACAGAGGGGACAAACAAGGACAGACAAACGGATTAAGTCGATTAGATCGATCCCAGTGCATAACTGGTACTTAATTTATCAACCCTGAAAGGATGAAAGGCAAAGTCGACCTCGGCGGAATTAGAACTCGGAACGTAACGGCAGACGAAATACGGCTACGCATTTCGCCCGGCGTGCTAACGTTTCTGCCAGCTCAGAAATCTATCTACTATAATATCCATTAACTGTAATGTGTGTGTGTGTGTAGCTGTCTGCAATATCTCCTGTATTATCTATATATCTACTGTGATATGTCTATCTCCAGTAATATCTTTCTATTTGTCTCTGTCTCTGTCTGTCTGAACCTCTCTCTCTCTCTCTCCCACCCTCTACGTTTCTTTCTGTTCCTCCCTCTGTTTGTCCCTCTCTTCCTCTTTCTCATTTTTTTTCCCAACATCCAGCCAGTGTCTTCATTTATCATCACTTCAAACCACATCAAAATAATTGTTCAATTTTTATCATTTTTATTTAGTTTGAAAATATTTCTTAATTGAGATACAATAGATTTCCTGCTGTTAAAAGGAGATATGAATGAAACTTACAGAATCTAGGTTTACAATCCTTTAAGAGATAAAAAGAACGGCAAAACAAATGAAATTTATCATTCTTGGGATGGCTTGTTGCAATAATGGTAAAGTCATTACTTTGACAGGATTCACTCTGCTTCCTTTGCCAACAGCTTCTCTTTTTTTCTTCTTAATTTTTGATCTTGCAGAAACAGATTGAAAGATTAGTTGTCTAACATAGATTATTCCACTGTTTTCGGGAATATTCCCTCGCTTGCAGAAATATAGAGCAAAGCAGGGTTTTTTTTATTATTTATTATTATTATTATTATTATTATTATTTTTTAATGCAATGAGGAATCCTTCTACTTTTTTGGATGACTGATATTTTGCTTGAACTGTTTTACAGAGGAGCTGAAAAAGTTTGAGAGACAACAAACAAACAAACAAACAAATAGAAATGGAAATGTATTAAAGGATAAGAATTCTCACTTTAGGAGACTGAAGAATAGTTAGAGAGAAATGCATGTGTGGAGGATTGGAGGGTGAGAAAGAAGTCATTGTTTTGCTTTGATGTATGGAAACAAAGGGAGAAGAATAAGGGATGAGAAAGAACAAAGGGAACATTAAAGGGATGGGGTTTGTAGTAGTTAATTGTTTTGAGACAAGTGAATTCAATTTAATGGCAATTGGTATTGTCAGACCAACTTACTGATCTAGTAATTTCTAGTGTAAACATTTTTTCTTATGCTGGAATTGTAAAGTCATTGACATTCATCTTGTCTGCTCTACCACTTTTGGAATACTTTATGACTTAGGAATAAAAGGATTGCTAAACTTGTATCTCTGAAGAAATAATTTCTTTTACCACTTCCATTTGTGGTGGAAGTGGTAACAGAAATTTTTGTCCTCCTTCACAATCGGAAATGATAAATAAATAAAACAGCTACTTTACTGGGTTCTATATAAATATATATATATATATATATATATACACACACACACACACACACACACACACACACACACACACACACACACACACACACACACACACACACACACACACACACACACACACACACTCACACACACACACTCTCTCTCTCTCTCTCTCTCTCTCTCTGAAGAATTATGATTATGTTTGTTTTGTTATTTACTTCTACTGTTTGTAAAGTGGCCCTGCAGTGCCTAGGGGTTGTCATAAGTATGGTTAAGAATACAATTCTATCTTTAATATGTACTGTTCAGATTGACTTACTGCTGACTTTAATCTGACATTAATCTCTGTGTCTGGTATTTATTATTTCTTAGCAAGTTGACTTGTGTTGACTTGTGAGAAATTTGTGTTTCATTTCATTATTTTCCAAAGATTGGTGATGCTGGTGAGGAAACTTCCGAAAGTGATATTGTCTGATTTTTATGTAATTCTTGGAACTGCTGTTTTACAACTGAATATCATTTGTTGCTGTGAAAATAGGACTGAGGTCAGTAGTTAGATCAATATTGAGATCAGTGATGGAAATGAAGTGAGTAGTTAGTTAGTTAGTTAGTTAATTTTTGACTCAAAAGCAAATAGCAAGGCCATGTAGGGGGACATGGAGTTATGTACAGGGTGGTGTTCATGTAAAGAGTTCAGGCCACTTGAGGTCAAGGGAGACTTTGAACAAAGCGGTCGTTGGCATCTTCAGCATCTCGTCTGGCAGCTCGTTCCACGGATCCGCAACCCGGACGGAGAAAGCTCCTCTCCTTCAATTGAGATGAAATCGTCGCAGGTAGAGCTTTTCGGAATGACCCCGCAGCCGACGCTCTGGAGCAGGAGTGAAGATCAGCTCTTTCGAGAGGTTACACTTTCCGCTTATGATGTTGTGGGCGAGAATGAGATCACCACGGCGGTGGCATTTTTCTAGAGAATAAAGGTCGAGCGTCCTCAGCCTTTCTTCATAAGACAAATTTTTGAGACCATGAACCATGCGGGTAGCCAGCTTCTGGACTCTTTCGAGATGCTGTATGTCTTTGAGGAGATAAGGAGAAGATAAGTATTTAGAATAGTAACCAAATTAATATGGAGGGGTTTGATACTGAGGTCAGTAGTGAGGTCAACAATAATGTCAGTATGTAAGTTAATATTGGGTTCCATAATGAGAAGAGTATCGTGGGGTGGGGTTGGGGTCAACAATAATGTCTATTCAGAGGTCAAATGCTGAGGTTAGCAAAGGAATATACTCTCTGTAAATACTGTGATTGAATTAAGTTGGTTTGTTGTTATAGTTGTTCAGCCCACAGTCAACTGTAATCGTGACAATCTGTGAACAATAGCGTTCCAGCTGTAACCATCTCATCTTTCCATCAGATACAGTATATATTGGACTACATTATCCAAGGTGCCTTTTTTTTTTAAGACAATTAGCTGTGATTTGAAAGATTTGGTTGCTATTTATTGCAGTTTGAGAGAACACATTAAAGCTTCCTCTGTGATCAGCTTGTATACTAAACTGCTAGTTCTAATTGTTACTAAACCTGAACATAGCCAAATTTCTCATTGAAAACCATAAACATTTCCCTTTTGTAGTTTCCCTTAATTATTGTTGTTTAGTTCCAGATCAACTCTTTGACTTGACATACTCATAATCAGAGGTGTTCCGACTATGACCATTCCTTCAAAAGTTCAAACTATGTCTGAAACCACATTACCCAAAATATCCTTCCTTTGATTAGACAGTGTGTTGTGGTTTAAAGGAGATTTAGCTGTTGTTTTTTAGCAAGTTGGACATCCATGGAAACCTTTATTGACTTCATCGTCTGACTGGCCCCTGTGCCGGTGGCACGTAAAAAGCACCCTCTACACTCTCGGAGTGGTTGGCATTAGGAAGGGCATCCAGCTGTAGAAACTCTGCCAAATCAAGATTGGAGCCTGGTGCAACCATCTGGTTCACCAGCCCTCAGTCAAAATCGTCCAACCCATGCTAGCATGGAAAGCGGATGTTAAACGATGATGATGATGATGATTCATTTCATGTCTGTTTTTTTTTCCATATTGTTATTGGTTGGGTTGGAATTTACTTGAAACAGGATGATGGAACGGTCTTCCTATCATCAACTCTTAGTTGTTTCAGTAAGTTTTATGTTTTTATTTTTTTTATTCCACATTGACATCATATCCCTGTTTTGCTCAGGTAGCAACAAACAAAACCATGGAATATCATCATTCTGCACATTCACCCATACATACATGTATGACTTCTCTCTTAATTATTTAAGTTATATGCTTAACTCAAGTTATTACCTAGAATAGATAACACATAGCTCACTTGCATTATGAGATGACATAAGTAACACACCTGGCAGTTTACTCATTTAAGTGGCATCACAGTTTACACATAGGTAGTTCACTCACCTATTAACGCAGGTAACACACCTATACTGATAGTTCACTTAGATTATTAGCTAAGATAGGCAACACACCTGAATAGTTAACATAGGTAAGTAACAGATCTTGAATTTTATCCAGGAAGAAAATGTAGGTTGTTACTAAAGTACAATGGATAGTCAACAAATTTTCTTCCCACTCTTTGAGCATAGAAACTATATATTTTAAGTCTTAAATATTTCAATGTTCACTAAAGCAGACTAGCTACATCTACAATGTAGATTGAATACTTAGTCAGATAGCCTAAGGTGAGCAGAGTTAGCTGCCTTAATCAAGGAAGCAACGAATGGTTGGAGTGAAATTTGGCACTCATGTCAAATCCAGAACTCTAAATCAACAGCAAGTAAGATGCTTTGATGAAATTTTAATCTTATAGTGAGAAAAAAAAAATGTGTGTTTTGATGTAACAAGGGAGGTTGTTCTCTATAATGAGAAAATTATTCATCAGAATTTAATGTGGTAAAGCAAAACAGTAATTTGATTCAAAGTGTATATTTTCACATGTATGGTATTTCTAATCTCCTTGTTGCTACTTAGTGAATTTGCTAGAAAATTAAGCCTCAGTTTGAAATTTAGATTAGCACCTTCTATTTTCAATATAATACCAAATTAATCAAAACTTCCTTTAATTAGAAAAATCTTGAGATAATGTTTGTGTAATCTAAGCCAAAGGTGTGTTAGTGATAATTCCTCAAAAGATTGGAACACCTCTTCTTATAGAAAATATCTTTCTGGAATCATAGCAGTTTTCCTGCTGCCTTCATGATGCTAGATTATACTGTCCAGGAAGTGTTCTGAGGGACATCAGTTGTATTTCTACGTAAACTCTAAACACCTGTAGTTAATCAGTCAATCTTCATTTATAGGCCTCCATTCTATGTTGTTTTAAATTTCTTTTAATGATAACTTTCAACAACTCTAGTTTTGATAAATATATAATAACCCAACCATTATTATCATTTTCAGATGTTGACATTCATCTATTGCATAATATTTACATATATCTCTATTTAAATACTGGTGTTGTATATTACACATTCATATATAACAGATGTGTAATAACTCTACAGCTACTGGTGCTGTCTCTTCGTACATAATATTTGTACATATGTGTAATATTTATATTCATAATAGTACTATGTATAACACATTCATATGTAATAAATGTGTAATATTCATCATATTTCATGTTTATATTATATTCATCATATTTCATTTTCCACCCAACTTCACTTATGAGAACTTCAAGTTTGAGTTTGCTTTGACTTTTTGACAATCAAGTCAATTCCTTCTACAGACAGTTCTTGGTCTTTAGAGAACTTTTAATTGGAGGTGTATTGATAGGTATCATAAGAAAGCACTCCCTTCACTATTACCACACCACCACCAACAAAACATAGCAATCACTCTTCTCATTCTGTGATTGTTTGCCCTGCTAGAAATCACAGCTCACGGCTTTAACCCCTTACCCGGCAGAAACGAATATATGCGTTTTGACCGGAATCATTTTTTTCTATCTCTGGCGAGTTAACTCGTCAAAAGATAGACTCTCCAAAATCGACAGCAAACAATTTCCTTTGTCTATTATAAACTCTTTTTTGACATATATAAGTATATTCGCTCACTTTATACATCTGGCAGTGACGATTTCTGCCACCTTTCGCTTGAGTAAGGCATTGAAGACCGAGTATGATTTAGTCACCTGGAGACAGTCGAAGGGTTGGAAGGCACATTTTATGAATAGAAGTATTCACTTTGTTTTTACGTTGTTTTTTTTTTATACCTTTAAATTATAACCCCACCATGTCGATAACCAAATAAAATAACATGATTTTTTGTAAAAGTAATATGATTTATGAAAAAAAAGGGTTAACTCGTTTCTGCCCAAAGCAGTAATTTAAAATCAATATTATTGAATTAAAATTCATAATAAATAAGGTTTGAAATATACCTCGAAATCACCATTCAAAACATAATAAAATAAAACAATTCAAAAATATGTCTGAAAAAATACATTTATTTTCAAAATAATTGTTGGGTAAGGGGTTAAAAAGAAAAAAAAGACTCATCGGGTAATATAGTACCAGATACTTTTAAACAGATGGGATGGTCACGGTTGGAATACTCATGATCATGGGTTTGTTCAATCAAGGTTGACTTGAGAGCTAAACAAAATCAAGTGCATCATATATATATATATGTATGTGTGTCTATATGTTTGTGTCTGTGTTTGTCCCCCTAGCATTGCTTGACAACCGATGGTGGTGTGTTTACGTCCCCGTCACTTAGCAGTTCGGCAAAAGAGACCGATAGAATAAGTACTGGGCTTACAAAGAATAAGTCCCGGGGTCGATTTGCTCGACTAAAGGTGGTGCTCCAGCATGGCTGCAGTCAAATGACTGAAACAAGTAAAAGAGTAAAAGAGTAAGAGTAAGTATTAGATGCAAAAATAAGTACTAGGGTTGAGTTGATCAACTATAAATCAACTATAAACCCTCCAGCATGGCTACAGTCCAACAACTAAAACAAGCTAAGGAATAAAAAGAAAAGTTATACAAATTAAAATTTATAGAAAACCAGACAATTGATGCAATTTTTTTTTTGGTGCCAGCATGAAAAAATATTTTGTTATTTTATAGCTTAGAACAATAGAAACATGATGGATACTTATAATTGTTTTGAAGAGAAATTGAGATGTTCTCTCTTGGGAAAAGCAGGTTTGTTTAAACTTTTGGTTAGATGTTATTAAAAAAAGAAAGAGAAAGGAGAAAGTTGTTCTTCTAGTGAGACATTTCGGGTGCAAGGAACTGATATTCTTATGGCATTGGTAAAGCTCGGGTGTTGTTTTTCCTTGAGTAAAATTCCTTTGGTAAGGAAAAAGAAAGACAAAAAAATAAACCCGAAAGAAAACTCTAAAAATTCAGAAAGCTGACTCTATGTTAATGTGGGATTAAAATAGTATTTTCCCTTATCACATAAGGTTATTGGATTTTAGCATTAGTCTGTGTAAATAGGTTGGCATCTAATCTTGTTAAATAAGATATGAATTCTGTCGTAACTCTCTGAGTGCTCGTAATCATAGTTGTTTCAACATCTAAATAAGCAATGACTTAGAAAAAACAAGTCACTAATGCATAATCTAAAAATTTGTTCATGTACCACTTTGCAATCTGATAATCCTAACTATCCACAAGACGTCAAAATTCTTTCATTTAGACAATTTTTCTGTTGAATACACTCATAGCTCTTTTTCCCTTTCCACTGAGATGAAATTCCTTGCCAATTCTAATGAAAAATCCAAACATATTTAACCTTCCACGGTGCTCTTGTGCATCATTTTTTGCATTCACCTTTTGTATGTAGACACTCAGAAAAACTTGAGATATTTTTTCCATTTTCCTTTTGTTTATCTTAATGCTTTTGAACCTGTTGTCTTTTGAACCTGTTGATTGCAGAACAATTAAAACTTAAGTTTGGTGCCTGTAACCCACATCATTTTACTCTCTCAGCTTATCTGTAATGATATCAGAATGTACATTAATCTATATATTTGTCTAGTGAAACCATTTGGTCACATAATTTGTCCATGATAGTATCCTTTTCAATGCTTTTGTTAATGTGATCTGGAGAAGAGCACAGCAAAACGTCTTCAATCAATCAATTTTTATTGGCTCAAAAAGCAAAAGCAAGGCCATGTAGGGGGACAGGGAGTTATGTATAGGGAGGATGGTCATACAAAGAGTTCAGGCCATTTCCGGTCAAGAGAGACTTTGAACCGAGCGGTCGTTGGCATCTTCACTATCTCGTCTGGCATCTTATTCCATGGATCCGCAACCCGGATGGAGAAAACCCCTCTCCTTCGATTGAGATGAGCTGAGCAGAAGAAACCATTTGTCGGAAATTGCTATATGACATGTACCTACTTCAATGATTCTAGTTTCAGAGGTAAAAATATCTGAATGAATGATTGCATTACTTGCTCCATGGTTCAAATGCCAGTATTTTGTTGAATCAGTGAATAAAGTAACTATTTTATGTCAACTCAGTTCACCTAGTTGTCAGTAACAAGTATGGTTGGTACTGTAATTTACTTCAGTGGAGGCGCAATGGCCCAGTGGTTAGGGCAGCGGACTCGTGGTCGTAGGATCGCAGTTTCGATTCCCAGACCGGGCGTTGTGAGTGTTTATTGAGCGAAAACACCTAAAGCTCCACAAGGCTCCGGCAGGGATGGTGATGATCCCTGCTTTACCCTTTCACCACAACTTTTTCTCACTCTTACTTCCTGTTTCTGTTGTACCTGTATTTCAAAGGGCTGGCCTTGTCACTCTCTGTGTCACGCTGAATATCCCCGAGAACTACGTTAAGGGTACACGTGTCTGTGGAGTGCTCAGCCACTTACACGTTAATTTCACGAGCAGGCTGTTCCGTTGATTCGGATCAACCGGAACCCTCGTCGTCGTAACCGACGGAGGGCTTCCATCCATGGTAGGTACTGTAATTTACTTCAGTTTACCAGTAGGTATATAGGTACAATGTCATTTTCAGATAAGTTATCTATGATTGATTAACATCCAGTAGAGAAAATTTGTTTGTTTTTTGTTTTGTATTTTTTTTTCCTGCAGATATTTTCAAAAGTGTTTGAAAATAAATACCATTTTCATAGTTCCATAAAGTTGGTGTGATAGACACAGTTTGTTATTGGCGCTTCTCTTATTTGTTCTGATTTCTTGATGCTGTGTCAGTGACTGAACTGAGAATTCCAAATGGACAATTGAGTGATCAATAACGCATACTTTGTCTTTACTTATTGCTGCCTCTTTTATCTTTTACTTTTTTCAGTCATTGGACTGAGGCAGTGCTGGAGGACTTTTTTTTTTTATTCTATTGATCTCTTTTGCTGAATTACTAAGTTATGCAGATGTAAACAAACTAACATCAGTTGTCAAGCAGTAGGGATTGATAACAAACACAGTCCGGCACAAACATACATATATGTGCATTTAGACAACAGGCTTCTAAGCAGTTTCTGTCTACCAAATTCACTCACAAGGCATTGGTGATTCTATGGTTATAGTAGAACTTGCTCAAGGTGCTGTACAGTAGTACTGAACTTGAAACCACATGGTTGCAAAACAAGCTTCTTAACCCCACAACCATGCCTCTGATGGAAGTCTACAGCAAGTATGTTGCGAGTGAAAGAACCTGTTTAAATGAGAATATAAAAAGGAGAAAGCAAAGTCTTCAGTGTGAGTATGTGGTCTGTGGGGGTCGACTGCGTCCTCCGCTTCATTTTTTGTAAATCACTCATTCTCATTTAATTGTTTATATTTTAGTTGTTTGTTTATTCATACATTTTGTCTCATTCGATACCCTGACCCCCAATGTTTGGTTTGTCTGTCCTCGTATCGTCCCCTCTTTTTCTCAACCTCATGGTTAATAAAGAAATTGACTGTAGTTGTGTAACCTTGTTGAGCCCTGACTAAACAGAGCTATAGTATGTAGGTAGTCAGTCAAATTACTCCTGATGTACCAAACTTCAATGTGGTTGAGGGCCATACTGAGGAGTACTTCCACATGCAGTGCTTTGTCATATGGAGTATGGAGTTGCAGTGCGATTGCTTGGGTATGTTTTACCAGAGATGGGCATGGTTTATGAGTAGTTTGGTAGTTCAGTGCAGTCATTTGCATCCATGTTGTGAACTGATCATGTTATCTATTTCAGTTGTGTAATTTGGGTTATGTTATATTCTTTTATTATGTTGCCTTGTGGCATACGTTCAAAGAAGAGTCTATAATAATTATGTAGAATATATGTACAGTAATGCCTGTATTGTGGAGGCGCAATGGCCAAGTGGTTAGGGCAGCAGACTCATGGTTGGAGGATCGTGGTTTCGATTCCCAGACTGGGCGTTGTGTGTGTTTATTGAGCGAAAACACCTAAAGCTTAACGAGGCTCTGGCAGGGAGTGGTGGCGATCCCTGTTGTACTCTTTCGCCCCAACTTTCTCTCACTCTTTCTTCCTGTTTCTTGAGTAATGCTGTGATGGACTGGCATCCCGTCCAGCTGGGGGAACACATACGCCACAAAAACCGGGAAACCGGGCCCATGAGCCTGGCTAGGCTTGAAAAGGGTGCATAAATAAAAAAAAAATAATGTCCGTATTAGTGAATGTGGGGATTGTTGTCTCTATTCTATTAGTATCTCTGTTGGTATTGTTGAATGTATTGTATCTGCAGTGGTGGTTGTAGTGTTGTTGAATATCTCATACAACATCTATTGATATATAATTATTTTTACTTGCTGAATTTGGAGAAAGAGGCAGTACTCATGACCTTTGTAAGTCATCCAAGACCAGTGATCTTGAAGCTGTTGGTGTTATATTTAAAATGTTGCAGGCCAACACCTACAAGAAAAACATGAACAGGGAAAAAATATCCAAAGAAATGATGTTCTGAGGTAGAAGGATTGAGCATAGTGGTTAGTGTGCAGCTGGTGGAGTTGGACACAACAAGAGAGACAAGTGGGTTGGGAGTGCCTGAATGGATGAGGCAGGAGACCAGTTAGCTCCAAGGGACAGAAGTTGTTATAATAGTGATGAAAGAGACAGTGAGAAGTGACAGCTCATCTGTGGTCCAGGGGCTGAAGCATGTTTCTAATTGATAAAAATTAATTAAGTCTAGCATGATTAAATGGTATTGGTACTTAATTTATTGATTTATTGTTTATAATGTCTAACATCCCCAAGATTTAACCCTTTAGTGTTCAGATTATTCTATCAAACATAATGCTTATTGATTCACATTGATTTGAATTAATCATGCATTATCTCATATCTTCAAGATCTTGATGGTGTAATTACTTAATGTAGAATAACATTGTAGGGTAGGTGTGAGAGCCTGGATCTGGTCAGTTTGAATGTAAGGCAGATTAAATATTTTGGCCGGATATGGCCGGTTTAAATACTAAAGGGTTAAACACACCAACACTGGTTGTCAAGTACACACACACACACACACACACACACACACACACACACACACACACACACACACGTGATGGACTTCTTTCAGTTTCTGTCTACCACAAGGCTTTGGTCAGCTCAAGGCTATAGTAGAAGACACTTGCCCAAGGTGCCATACAGTAGGGCTGAACCTGGAACCATGTGGTTGGGAAGCAAGCTTCTTACCACACAGCCACACCTGTGCCTATACACACACACACACACACACACACACACACACACACATTCCCCACTTTTCCACTGTAGCCAGTGTCTTTACAGCTAGATACCATCCTTATCAAACCTGAACACTGTCTACTCTCTGATAAATTATGACTAGCACTACTATTTTACCCCCTTCGTCCTAATTTTCACATGGACTAACAAGATCATTCTCTGTTCCTTATTTTTAGACCCCACCACAAAGTTTCAGATATTTACTAATGCTAAGTAAACCAGCTTCCTATCATCTCAAATTTGGGTGATTCATAGAATTTTTGTGGTTTTACTTTTTCTAATGATATTCAATTTTGGAAAAAAAAAAAATGGAGAAAATTTTAGTAAAATTATCTTTGGAAATATCTTCAAAATTTTAGCAATTGCCACTATTTTTACTTTTTTTGTTTTGGTTTTTGTTTCACTTCAAACAAAGAAAAAGGATTTAAATGAAAAATATTCTTTTGGCTGAGGAAGTCTCTTAACTCTTTCGTTACTGTATTTATTTTGAGATGCTCTGTGTTTCTTTTAATTACTTTAAATATAACAAAGAATTTAGTAAAATTATTTGGTTATCATTAAGCCAGTGATAGAAACATAAATTGTGACTAAAGTTTGGAAGATTTTAATTCAAAACTTATGAAAACAAGACATTTGTACTCAGAGCCAGAGGCAGTTTCAGCCGGGTTGGTAACGAAAAGGTTAAATGGAAAGAAATGATCGTATTTCTTGTGAGACTGCAACTGTTGAGTTGATTCCTGAAATTTACCAATTTACAACTTCCTCTTAGTTTGCACTTAAATTATTTAAACTAATACAAACATACATGTATATCCACACACACACACACACACACACACACACACACACACACACACACTTATTTACAAACATAAACATGCTCAATTAAACACACACCCATGCACACGTGCATTTATCCTTGCGTATATACTGACATATATTCTCCTCTCCTCACAACATAGGCACACTCGTACACATACACTTAAGTACACTCACATACTATGAATAAGTACTTGTCCCATGCAGTACCATGTTTCTGCAAGAATCGTTTTCCTCAATATTTCAAAATTAATTTGCTAATTTTTGTTTTTTAATGGTGACAAAGACGATGATGATGATGATGATAATTACCTCTATTTTTGTACGGTATTAAATGTCTTAAAATGTAAGTTCTTACTCAATAATATATCTTATTTCCTAAAGGGATTTGCCCATTGCCTCTGAAGTTTGACCTTGATTTAAAGGGATATATAAAGAGAAGTAGGTAGAGAGAAAGAGAGAACTAGGTAGATAGAGAGATAGATAGATAGAGAAAGAGAGAACTAAGTAGATAGATAGATAGATAGATAGAGAGAGAGAGAGAGAGAGATAGGTAGATAGAAATAGAGAGCGAGGTAGATAGAGAGAAAGAGAGAGAGCTAGGTAGAGAGAGAGAGATAGCTAGGAAGACAGCTTGATAGGGAGAGATGGAGAGATTGGGGGAGGAGAATACTTCTATTTTAGACTGATTTAACATGAATAAACCCTATTTACTGCCTTAAGTCTTTACTTATATTCCACTTTCACCCTGATATGGTGGGGGTGGACAAGAGGAGGAGAGATGTATGAATTCTTTTCCAAATTTTGATTTCAATGAAAAGAAAAAGCTTATTTCTAAAAATAATTAGCATAGTGCATTGATTAAAGTAATGAAATAAAATAGCAGTAATATATCATTCTTATGACAGCTGGATGTGTGTATGTATTTATATGTATGTGTGTATATATTTATAGGTATGTATGTGTGTATACACACACACACACACATATATATATGTGTGTGAGTGTGTGTATACCAAGGTATATATATGAATTGGTTATAAAAAAATAATGTAACTTATATTTTACTGTTTGGTTTGCATTAAAAAAAAAGGGCAGAATAAGCCAGAGGTTTCTTTGGAAATGTGAAAATCATAACCACTATCTGCTTTGCTAATTCCTCTAAAGTTTGCTTAATGTGGATAAATCTAGTTCATAAAGTGTGTGGTGCATGTGTGTGAAATTGAGAAATTCTTCAGGTTGTAATTTAGCTCTGTCAGACTTGATCAAGCAGAAGTTAATTCTGTCAAACAAGTGGGTTAACCCGAGCTGTCACAACTAGGTTAACCCAGTTTGTCATGCTACTGGGATAATGCAGTTACTAAAGCTGGTATGATAGTTTTCTCAGGGTTGAACTTAATGCTCCAAAATGCTTAGAGAAAAAGGAGGCATTGGGGAGAAGGCAGTAGATTGGGGGACGCTACAATACTACAATATTATTATAGTATTGTATAAAAATTATATAATATCTATTATACTCTTAGATAGGCGCAGGAGTGGCTGTGTGGTAAGTAGCTTGCTAACCAACCACATGGTTCCGGGTTCAGTTCCACTGCGTGGCAACTTGGGCAAGTGTCTTCTGCTAAAGCCCCGGGCTGACCAATGCCTTGTGAGTGGATTTGGTAGATGGAAACTGAAAGAAGCCTGTCGTATATATGTGTGTATATGTTTGTGTGTCTGTGTTTGTCCCCCTAGCATTGCTTGACAACCGATGCTGGTGTGTTTACGTCCTCGTCACTTAGCGATTCGGCAAAAGAGACCGATAGAATAAGTACTGGGCTTACAAAGAATAAGTCCCGGGGTCGATTTGCTCGACTAAAGGCGGTGCTCCAGCATGGCTGCAGTCAAATGACTGAAACAAGTAAAACAGTAAAACAGTATATAGAATCCGGTCTGTCTGTGTGTGTGTCTTCTAGGATCTCGGGCATCCTCCATCTGATTGTGCTCAAATTTGATATGTAGATACCAATGGTATCAGGGCGTGTATAAGTCTTGAAAAAATTACAAAAATTGATTCCAGGTGAGAATGCGATCGATAAAGCCGCGGGAACCTGCATTTGTAAGTGCAAGTACATCAGCCTTTGCAATCAATACTGTGCGTACGTGAGAAAATTGCATGCGGCGCAATTTGCACAAATTTGTGTGAATAAAATCGTTTTTCTTTGGAATAAAGTCTATCTTTATTTCATCTTTTGCTGGTGTCTCAAATTTAGGTTAAATCAGTGTTTCTCAAAGGGGAGGCCTATGGGACAGTCGGACAAGTTGTTTTGAGAAAATTTGGTTTAAATGTTTGACAACTCAGCACCATCAATTGGACGGGGAGGGGGCATCTTGCTTGTATTAAATATCAAATGATTCATAGTATATATAAATTAGTAAAATATTAAATATTTATTTATACATAAAAGTAGGGGGGGTGCTGAGGGTATTATGTGGCCATGGGAGAGGGTGGTGGCCCCAAAAAGTTTGAGAACTTTGGGTCTAAGGTAAGGAACTGAGCCCATGGCCTGTGCAAATTCTCCATGACTGGTTGTGTTGATGTCATTAATGTTTAATGTTCCTCTTGAACTACTGCAAGTCAGTAATTGCAGGAAAAGATACATATGCAAGACAAGAAATTCCCTAGGGGTGACAGTCTGAAAAGAACAGGCATAGTGTTTTGTACTGTATTTTAAGGGGTCTCTTGTGTCTGATATAGGTAACAAGAGGAGAAGAAATGAGGGTGTCAGAAGTGCCTAAATGAATGTGATGTGAAGCCAGCAAGCTTTGAGAAGCAGAGGCCATCATAGTAGCACTAGAAAAGGTCAAAGACTAGATAACGTGTCTATAGGCTAGGAACTGGAGAATACTAATGAGTGATCTCATTCTAATAATAATTTCTAACATCGGTATAAGATCATAAATTTTAGAGTGGGGAAAAAGACATTATATAAAGTTCCAATTTATTACTGGTTTTGGATAGCAATGTTGACCCTCTTGAATTGGAACTCAGTACATTAAGGGCTGTAACTAAATTCTAAAAGGATTTTGTCCAATGCACTGTGTTTTGTAAATCTACTATTCACTATCTATTATCACAAAAAAAAGAAATAAAATAGAAATATATATTATTTTTTGCCTTCGGATTATAATGTTTTAAAAACTGTAACATAAGTTACCCGTCTGGCCACTTCATTCTCAAGAAAAGCATATTTCACTAGTTGATTCTATTGCAGAATGTCTTTTATATATTTTCAGATCCCAACATACAGTATATGTAAAATGGTCTGGAAATGATAGATAGATAGATAGATAGATAAAGTGAGAGTGAGTGAGTCTGTCTGTCTAATCGGAAATGTTTCAGAGAAATTACTCACCTCAGCTACTCAGATGAAATAATACCTTAAAATGTCACTTTGCTGGACCACCCAAACATTGAAATTATGTTTTTCAGTTTGAAATATTAAAATGATAAAACCCATTTTTTTCTTTTAAAATTATGTGTTGGAGAAAATCCAAATTCAAATTGAAACTAAGATTAAAATTCAAGGAGAAACTGAAATTTAGATGATAAATTCAAAATTGATGAAACAAATTAGACTTAAAAAATTTTTTTAAGTGTAAATTTTTAATTTATATTTTAAGGTTAGAACAATTTTTGGTATCCTTCAACTAGCAGAATTTTGGTTTATGTCAAAACTTCTTAGTTTTACTAATTTGCATTTCAATCTGAAAGTCTTATGGAAAAGAAAAATGAAATCTTGTATAATTATTGTGTATTCTTTTACTTGTTTCACTCACTAAACTGTGGCCAGATTATAGAAGAAGACACTTGCCCAAGGTGCCATGTAGTGGTATTGAACCTTGGAACCATGTGGTTAGGAAGTAAGCTTCTTACCACACAGCCATACCTGCACCTGTATTTTATATTTTTTAAAGATTAATGATAAAAATAAATGAAGCTTAATTAATATTTTTTCCCCTTATTTTCAGGTAAGACACTTTTGATATTGTGTAGAAGTTTTGAAAACTTGATTAGTTGCAGACTGAGACCGTGAGTAACATTTTGATTTTACAAATAATTAGGTTTGGTTATGTCTAGTGCTCTTGTTTTGGTTCTTCATACAGCTGTTTTATTTTGAAAAGTTCACAGATGGAATTTAGGTCAGTTGAGAAAGTGGTAGTCTTTTTTCTTTTTTTCTTTGCTTTTAGAAGCACAAGATTCTGTCTGCAAAAGATTGGGATAGTCATGTGATGAGAAATGAGAATTAGATAAAGAAATATTTTGATATTGAAGAACTTTCTTAGGTCTGAAGTAGGCCAAGTGTATCTAGGAATGTTGTAAGTTGAAATTAGCATAGGAAATGACCAACAACTGAAGAACTTAGAAAGAAACCATTTTGCAGTTTCTTCTAATGTGTTTCCTCAAAACAAAAAAAAACAAAAAAAGGAAATGAATAAAGATGATAGTACTGCTGATGTGAGTCAGCATATACATACATACATACATACATACATATATGTGTATATATATATATATATATATATATATATATAATGTTTTTATTTTCTTTGGTTTCTGAATTACAACTATTTAGCGGTTTGAGTTTAGCTGCTCTTTCTAGTGGGTCGAATGGCCTATCAAGGCCATTCCTTAATATTGTTGAATGTATATTATATAGTCTGTTGACTATTTTTTCTTTCTCACTGGACCGCTGGTGGCGAAAAATTTCTCTTGAATTTTTTGCTACCCTGATATCGATATATATATATATATATATATATACTAGCAGTATCGCCCGGCGTTGCTCAGGTTTGTAAGGGAAATAACTATATAAGCATTTTTAGAGAGTTACTTCCCTTATAAATTCGGGCTTTCTTAGCCATTTTTGTTTTGGTGTCTTCAAGCCATGAAGTCGTTGTTCTAAAAGAACGCTGGTTTCCTTCACAACGCATTACGACGTTGATTTCTTTACACTCCCTTCCCCACAGCTTCACGAGGGAGGGAAGGGGGAGAAGCAAACAGGTGCAGCTGTGAGCGTGGACGCCAACTCCGCCGCCATCGACATACGATGCATTTTATGCATTAAAATGGAATAAAAAAATGATGTTAAATTATTTTTAAATCGTAGACTCATCGTTGACGCGCGCTAATAGTCAGACGGGCTCGATATGAATCACGACTATAAGATACCCGAATTTGGTTAAACTGCACCGCAAAATGTGGGAGGAGTTAGGAATCTAAATCGAAGGGGACAGACACTCACACAACTAGAGTTTTATATATATAGATATATATATATGTATAGCTGTGTAAATTTTAAAATGTTTTGTTTATTTGTATTGCTGGTATATGTGTGTTGCTTGTTTAAACAGGATACATGTTCACCAGAGGATGTACTGTCTCTCACATTGATCTTACTATTACCAGAACCATTTCTGTCTTTATACATAGCAGCTTCTTAACATTTGTATTCTTAATGTTCCTTCAGTAAGTTCTAATCCAACTAATCTTCATTGAAATAACTGACATAGTCACTTCATATTCTTTGCACCATTCTTTTTTTTTTTTAATCATTGAAGTTTTGAAACAATCTCAAAGATTTTTTTGCTTTGGTTCCTACTTGGTTTTATTAGAGATATCCAATTCTGCTACACATAATAATTCTCTGAACTTGTGGGGCTTAAACACTTGGAATTTGTCTCTGAACATTCTGTTGTTATGCAAGTTAACGGCAAATCTCATTTTAGATTCAGTTGGGTAAACTAATGAAAGTATCTTGTCCAGACATGTGTGGTGGACAATCCATTGTCCAGTTTAATGTCATCATCTGGTTCTTGGGTGCTTTTAGAGGAGTTTACTCTTTTTGTGACAGACACTTGGACCAGGTCTTCAGTTTGAGGACAATTCCCCTGCCTCCTTTCACCTATCTTAGTGAAAAAATAAAGGGTCATGTGTGAGAGGAGTGAAAGTGAGACATGATGATGGAAGAGGATGTACTGAAAGAGAATGTGTATGTGAGAGAGAGAGAGAGAGATGAGTAACAATAAATATAGGGGGAGATTAAACATAGACATTTCTAACGTGATACCATTCCTCACAACACACATGATAGCAGGGAGGGGAATTGGTCGGAAAGATGATGGTGGTGGTGGGGGCTATGATAGATAAGGCGGCGAGCTGGCAGAAACGTTAGCACGCCGGGCAAAATGCGTAGCCGTATTTCGTCTGCCGTTACGTTCTGGGTTCAAATTCCACCGAGGTCAACTTTGCCTTTCATCCTTTCGGGGTCAATAAATTAAGTACCAGTTATGTACTGGGGTCGATGTAATCGACTTAATCCGTTTGTCTGTCCTTGTTTGTCTCCTCTATGTTTAGCCCCTTGTAGGTAATAAAGAAACATATGATAGATAAGAGAGTAATGAAAAGAGAGAGGAGAGCAGTTTATGGCAATGCATTATGAAGTGATGGTTGCAAGAGAGCCAAATGTAGTTCCCAAACTCCATCACTACCATCATTTTTGTCAGGTTTTCTATTTTCTTCTTTTCTTTTCATGCTTACATGGCTTAAGTGGCTCTTCTCCATCATGGTGCTTCACCACAAATTATGGTCTCTTGTCATTTCCTTCTGTGATGTTCTGCTTCTTGAGATCAGTTTTCAGCACTTCATCCTCCTATATTTTGCTGGCCTCTTCCTCAGATACAAGTTCCATTCGCTTGGGGTGCTTAGCACTTCTTTACCTACTGGCTATCCTCTACATGCATCACTGTTGGCAATTGGCCGATGCCAGTGCCGCCTTGGCTGGCTTCCATGCCGGTGGCACGTTAAAAGCACCAACCGATCGTGGCCGATGCCAGACCCCCCTGGCACCTGTGCAGGTGGCACGTAAAAAGCACCCACTACACTCGCGGAGAGGTTGGCGTTAGGAAGGGCATCCAGCTGTAGAAACACTGCCAGATCAGACTGGAGCCTGGTGCAGCCCTGGCTTCCCAGACCCCGGTCGAACCGTCCAACCCATGCTAGCGCGGAAAACGGACGTTAAACGGTGATGATGATGATGATGATGATCTCTCTATTTTGTTATAAAAGGGCATATTCTTTGTACTTCTTATTTCCATACTCCTCATTTTTTGTAATAAGTTGCTGTTATTTAGCTCTCAGACAGCCCCATTGACCAAATCTATGATCAGAGACATTCCAGCCATGATCATCTTGTGTATTTTAGAGTCTGTAGGTCTATGTTATCTAATGACTCTTCTATATAAATGAATTTTGGCTAGTACTTCTCATAAGTCAGGTTCCTCTAAAATGCTTAGAAAGAGCAGAGACAGACAGTGCCTATGATTGTAACAGGTCAGTTCTAAAAGCTTAGTTAGTCTCATAAAAATAAGCAATTAAGAAGTGGGTGGGGGGATCTAAAAATCTTGTGGAATTTTCAGGAACCAAAAATGTATCTCAGTTGTGTGGACCATTTTATTGGCTTCTAAGAATGCTGCATACAGAACTGCTGTGAATAACTTCTCTTTACCATTCCACCATTCTCCCATTCTAATGTTGGAGGTCAACCTGATTAAATTCAGCAATAAGATAAAAAGTCTTTGATGTATTGATATATTTGGAATACTTCTAACACTGATAATAATTCTCACCATATCTATCTCTCATCTTACACACACACACACACACACACACCTACAGATATAGACATTTACACACACACACATGCGCATGCACACACACACACAAAACACATTCACATTTGCACATAGAATTACATTCGTACACATCTTTTTGTTTTTGAAGTATCTCTCTTTTTCTTCCTCCTCTCCTTTCCTTACTTTCCTCTTTTCACCTCTACTCATCCTTTATCTCTTTGGATATATAATCATCATCATCATATCTGTTTTTCCATATCATCATCATCATCGTTTAACATCCGTTTTCCATGCTGGCATGGGTTTGACGGTTCGACTGGGGTCTGGGAAGTCAGGAGGCTGCACCAGGCCCCAATCTGATCTGGCAGTGTTTCTACAGGTGGATGCCTTTCCTAATGCCAACCACTCCGAGAGTGTAGTGGGTGCTTTTTACGTGCCACCAGCACAGGGGCCAGAGGAGCTGGCATTGACCATGATTAGATGGTGCTTTTTATGTGCCACCGGCATGAAAGCCAGTCAAAGCGGCACTGGCATCGGCCACATTCGGCTGGTGCTTTTTATGTGCTGCCGGCATGGGGCTCACAACTACACTTTCCATTTGATTTGATTTTGATATTGCTGATGTTGATGTACTTGACTCAATAGGTCTCCTCAAGCACAGCATGTCACCCTACGATCCAAGGTACTTTGAGTGGGCTGGTTATGCAACACTGGTGTAGATTACAGCTGTGGACTCACTTTATTTGCCGGGTCTTCTCAGTCAAAGCATACCTCCAAAGGTCTCGGTCTTTTGTCATTGCCTCTGTGAGGCCCAACATTTGAAGGTTATGCTTCAACGGCTCATCTCATGTCTTCCTGGGTCTCCCTCTACCCTGGATTCCTTCCTCTGTTTAGGAGGGGCACTTCTTCACTCAGCTCTCCTCATCCATCCATAGTACATGACCATACCAATGCAAACGTCTCTCTTGCACGCCACATCCGATGCTTCTTATGTCTAGCATTTCTCTCAAGGTGCTTACACTCTGTTGTTTGTGCACGCTGACATTACACATCCAGTGAATCGTGCTAGCTTCACTTCTTTTGAGCAGTCATGGCCCATGTTTCACTGCCGTGAAGCATGGCGGTTCGCACACATGCATCATACAATCTACCTTTCACTCTGAGCAAGTAGTCACCAGTAGGGGTAGAAGCTTTCTGAACTTTGCCCAGGCTACTCTTATTCCAGTGGTAACACTCTCTGAGCATCCATCCCCACTACAGACTTCGTCACCTATATAGCGGAAGCTATCAACAACTTCTAGTTTCTCCCCCTGGCATGTGATGGTGTCTATTTTCTGAGCTCCTTGTCAGTTTGGAGGATGTGGCTGTAAAACCTGTGCTGTGTAAGCATTCAACTTGTTTGGGCATGCTTACGTTAAAAAACAATTTTAGAATGACTTTGTTCTGTCAAAACGCTAAAAATAACTGACCAACAAAAAAGAAACAATAACCAAGATTCAATCAAATCAAAAAATAAACCCAGATACTAAGTGAACAGAGATGAGCCATTCCACTTCCATTGCACATACACACAGACACACACACATATTCACACAGAGTTGAAACATTGTTTGATTTTTTTTTCAGCGTACAATTTTCACCATCCCACTTCAATGTATGACATCACCCCTTCCTTCCTTATTCATCTATCACTCCTTCCTTTCTCATTCATAAACACAAGAGTATTATTATAGTTGATTATCTCAGTAACCATGGGAACTATGAAAAAAAATACAAAGCCCAGCATCACAACCGGATCCTTTTACACATCTGTGTAATTTTTCGCGCAATTCCACCCAGCCATTTGCCCAAGACTAGTAAGAATTGCCCATGTCAAATTTCTCTCTCTCTCTCTCTCTCTCTCTCTCTCTCTATATATATATATATATATATATATATATATATATATAAATTAGTAATGCAATACGAGAGTATTGCTTTCCAGTAAAGAATAGCCCGTGAGGGAAAATTATACATAGAAGTAAATATATGGCACAACGAAGTACCGATATTTACTGGAAATAGCGAACGTAATAATACGACGCTAATGTATAGCTTCACCGCGTATGTACTAGCAAAAATGCGTGAGTGCAACAAACTTGAAAAAAATTTTCTTACCTCCAGGGAGAACATCTGAAAGATGAAATACCTAGAAAAGGATAATGTGGGACCGGCGCCGGTTTCAGATTTTTCAAGATATGCCTGCACTCATATACTTGATCTATCTTCATCAGCCAAACATATACCACGACAACATTTCAGATGTTACCACATTAATGCCAATACACTCGACTGAAACGCCGAAACGCTAACAGAACGAGAACGGTGAAGAAGTTTCAATAAATTAGTAATGCAATACGAGAGTATTGCTTTCCAGTAAAGAATAGCCCGTGAGGGAAAATTATACATAGAAGTAAATATATGGCACAACGAAGTACCGATATTTACTGGATATATATATGTGTGTGTGTGTGTGTGTGTGTTTATATATATATATGTGTGTGTGTGTGTGTGTTTATATATGTTTATATATATATATATATGTGTGTGTGTTTATATATGTTTATATATATATGTGTGTGTGTGTGTGTGTTTATATATGTTTATATATATATATATATGTGTGTGTTGTGTGTGTTTATATATGTTTATATATATATATATATATATTATATATATTATATATTATATATATATTTATATATATATTTTATTATACAGGGCGGTGCAAAAGTAGTTAAGAAAACAAATACAATACTCATTTATTTTTATCAAAATAATTGTCACGATAAAAGTATTGCTATAGTTATAATGAATGTATTATCATGATTTGAAAATATCAAAACTGAAGCTAACTAATTTAATGCGCTAATAATTTTAATGAATTAAACATTATAACATTGATGTGATACATACTGTATATCTACTTTTGCACCCCCTCTATATCTATCTTTCTATCTATATATGTGCATGTGTGTATGTATGTATATATAGATAGACATATATCTTATATAATTTGCAATTTATGTCTGTCTGTCCGTCTGTTACCATCTTGCAACCCAAACCAGTGAACCAATCTTCACCAAACTTTGTATACGTGTTGCACTAACATCCAATTCAATTATAGGCGAATTGGACTTCAATAAATCGATAATGGATTGACTACGGGGGTTGGGCTGTTACATGATAAAATGAGAGGGGTGCAAAAGTGTTAGGTTTAGGAAAATGTAGCATAATGAGGGTGGCTGATATCAGGGAAGGGGAGGAGACAGAAAGTGATCGACACACCGGGAATGTGAGAGAGAGGGAGAACAACTGACAGGAATGGCTTCCATATATATAAAAGAGAGTTTGTGTGTGTGCATGTGTATCTTCCTTATGTATTTGAAAACTGAGTTGCTGATTTTGACATATGGAGTATTGGAAACCAAATAAACTTAATTTTCATTTAGATATTTGCATTACAAGAATTTTACATTATAATCTTTTCTATAAGTCAACCATCTCAACATTTTATACCATGACGACAGCAATATACATTTTTTTATATGAGTGCATACTTTAAAAGACCTCCATTTCTTTATATGTTATGATGAAAGACAGTAAATCGCTCTCACTCTCTTTCACGTGCATACGCACACATATATACAAAAAAGATGTATGCATATTTATTTACGCATGCGTATATGAAAGATGTGTGTGTGAGACAGAGAGAGACCAAGTGAGTGCCACTTACCCATACATGACAACACACACCTTCACTCACTCACTCACCCTCTCTTCTCGCTCTCACGCACATGCACACATGAGCATGCGCACACACACACACACACACACACATCCATTTCATATGTACATACATTTTTCACTTTCTCCTCTCTTTCACTTTCTGCTCTCACTTCAAAGCAAATGTCGTGGTTTCACTTTCTCTTCTCTTTCAATTTCTGCTCTCTTCAAAAAGGTTTAGTGGCTAGTGATCAATCATGGTGAATCAAATATATATATATATATGAGGCAGCCAAGGACAAAGTGTCTTATGTATGCAATGCATGCCTTACTATTTTTCCATGATAAATAATTTTTGTGTTATATATAATTGATTATTGATACTTTTCACTAGATTCCTTGTAGTCATATTTATTTTTATTTCATATTCCTTCAATCCTGAGCATAAAGTTGTCAACATAGGGAAACATAGGGAAGGGAAAGTAAATTTTTTACTGCTTGCTTTCTGTCATTGTAGGAGCAGCAATGTTATTTTCTTTGTATTCTATTATTTTCAAGAAAGGAAATAAAAATGAGTGAATGCGTGATCCTGGGATTGATATGAGCAATGATGCCTTGTTTCACATGCTTATTACCATGCCTGTGCCTTCAAGATAACTTCAAATTTTGTGTTGTGCTGTTTCCTGCAGCAATAAGCCATCATTAGTCATGGTTTCCCATTCTTGCTGTTTCTACCCAGTCTTGGGAGACCATACAGATTATTGGATGCTGCTCCATCACGTTTCAGCCAAAAAGAAAAAATATATCACAAGTCCTTGTGGGTTTTTCTTCCTTACTTTCTCCCTGAGCCTGCTTACACATATCTTTTACCTTTTACTTCTTTCTGTCATTAGACTCCAGCCATGCTGGGGCATCACTTTGAAGAGTTTTCAGTTGAACAAATCAACTAGTACTCATTATCATTTTAATGTAAAATCTGGTACTTATTTTATCAGTTTCTTTTGCTGAACCACTAAGTTGCAGGGATGTGAACATACCAACACCAGTAAGCAGTAGTGGGTGACAAACATATGCCCAAAAGACACACACACACACGACAGGCTTCTTTCAGTTTCTGCCTACCAAATACAATTGCAAGGATTTGGTTGACCTGTGGTTATAGTAGAGGGCACTTGCCTTGGGTGCCATGCAGTGGGGCAACCCAGAACCATGTGGTAAGGAGGTAAACTTCCTACCACACAGCCACACCTTATATCCAGAATATAAACTAACTCCTATCATCATCATCATCATTGTTATATTTCCAAGTGTTATACAAGTGTGTTGTATCAGAAAACAACACCAGATACCAACTTTTTCAACTGTTTATGAAACACAACTGAATCCGTATGTGTGTTCGTGTCTAATGTCCCATGAGTAAGACAGTATTTAAAATAATATAATGTTACATATTGCCTTATTTATGAGTTTCCTGAAATAAATATTTGTAATAGTGTAGGTCTGAGTAAATGTGCATGTGCATGCATTTATTATATATATATATATATATATATATATATATATATATATATATATATATATATATATATATATAGCCATGTTGATTCGTTAGCTACTGCACGCATTTTTTTTCTCTCCTTCTTTCTGTGTTTTTCTCTCTCTGTGTATCTTTCTGTTGAAGAGCGTAGGCTCGAAACGTTAAGACTTGTTTTATTTATATTTCCTGAGCGCCATACTAATACAATTGTTCGTTTGTCTTCCACCTGCCTTCGTCTTTTGTTTATTTTCATAAAGCTTCCGTTATATATATGTATATAGGAAAGGCAGTTTTAGCATGTTTGTGTGTGCTGGGGGGTACATGCACATATGCATGTATTTATGTGAAATATACTTCTTTGTGTGTATGCATACATGTAGTTTTTTTCATGTAATTGTAGTTATGTGTAGTTCTCACTATGTCCATGCTTATATGTTTGTGTATATTATATGTGTGTGTGTGTATATATATATATATAATGTATGGTTATGTGACCATCACATATAAGTCCTTTAATCTGTGGAAGAGAAGCTATCTGTAGCCTCATCCCCTCTCCTTTAGGTTCTTCCAACTTCGTGATGTTATTTAGCCCCATGTCAGTTCTGGTTCATTGGATCTGTAATTAAAGATGTTCCAGCCATGACCACCTCATCTTACTTTCTGTCTAGGACTACCGTACAATATTCAGTGTGTCCCTTTTTTTAAGACGACAGGGATGCGATTTGGGATGATTGGGCCGGTATTCCTAACCTGCAGAAGGGCCGTATAGAAGTCCCCTTTGTGGGCTCCCATAAAATGTTATTGGATGTATAAGATTGTTGTAAGTGGCTTTAGATGTGTCTATGTAATGCAGTGTTGGTGTGTGTATGTGTGTAGTGTTGTAGGTGTGTTTCGTTGCTATGTGTATTAAAGCAGTTGTAGTTCTTGTAGTAGTTGCAACTGTCTGGTAGACTTGATTGAGACTAAGTTGTATATCCATTGACATATACACAAATGTATGTATAGTCACACACATATATATACACATATGTACACACACATACATATCTTTACCTCTCTGTATATTATATATATATATATACACACACATACACACAATATTTAAATATATATATACTCTTTTATGCTTTTACTTGTTTCAGTCATTTGACTGCGGCCATGCTGGAGCACCGCCTTTAGTCGAGCAACTCGACCCCAAGACTTATTCTTTGTAAGCCCAGTATTTATTCTATTGGTCTCTTTTGCCGAACCGCTAAGTGACGGGGACGTAAACACACCAGCATCGGTTGTCAAGCAATGCTAGGGGGACAAACACAGACACACAAACGCACACACATACATACATATATATATATACATATATACGACAGGCTTCTTTCAGTTTCCGTCTACCAAATCCACTCACAAGGCATTGGTCGGCCCGGGGCTATAGCAGAAGACACTTGCCCAAGGTGCCACGCAGTGGGACTGAACCTGGATCCATGTGGTTGGTTAGCAAGCTACTTACCCCACAGCCACTCCTGCACCTATATATATATATATATATATATACACATACATACACACAATAAATAAATATATATATATGCACACAATAGATATAAATACACACACACACTCATATATATATATATGTATACACACACACAATACACAGATGTATTAGGTGTATGTGTGAGTGAGTGTGATAGAATCTGTTGCATTGTGGGAAGTGTGTCAAGGTTATTTAGTTAAATTCTGTATTCTACACTACATGGATGTTATTGTTATTGTTCAAGTCTGTAAAAATATGACCAAACCTATCAGGGTAGACTAACAGGGTAGTCTGTACTTAACTACATATAGCACAGAAGCATGCACACATATATAGTAGCTTGAACTTAGCCACGCACGCACGCATGCACACACAGACACACACACAATAGCCTGTGCTTAACTGTATCACACACACATATGAACTAAAGAGGGACTCTGTATGGTTGCTTGAGCTACTAGAAATAGTAGTCAAACTTTCATCAGATCACACTATCATCTTATAAAGTGGCAAGACACATTACATAATGTAGTCTAGGATACACTATGGTCAGAAAAAAACAAAACAGGATGGTCATTGCCAGAAGGACTTTGACCATAAGTGTGTTTAATTATGGCCATGTTTGGGCTAGACACCGTGGTTTTGTTGTCAAGGATTTTTGAATTCATAATTAAGGAAAGCAAGAACTTTGTGTGAGTCTGTACCTATATGTGCTAACCAACCACATGGTTCCGGGTTCAGTCCCACTGCGTGGCATCTTGGGCAAGTGTCTTCTGCTATAGCCCCGGGCCGACCAATGCCTTGTGAGTGGATTTGGTAGACGGAAACTGAAAGAAGACTGTCGTATATATGTATATATATGTGTGTATGTATGTGTGTGTGTGTTTGTCCCCCTAGAATAACTTGACAACCGATGGTGGTGTGTTTATGTCCCCGTCACTTAGCGGTTCGGCAAAAGAGACCAATAGAATAAGTACTGGGCTTACCAAGAATAAGTCCCGGGGTCGATTTGCTCGACTAAAGGCGGTGCTCCAGCATGGCCACAGTCAAATGACTGAAACAAGTAAAAGAGTAAAAGAGAGTAAAGAGTATATGTAAATGTGTGTGTGTGTGTATGTCAGTGTTTGTTGATACGTTTGTTATTGTATGTATTTGTTTTACATACATTCTTTATTATATGCTATGTGTTTGTATCAATATCTGTCTGTAAGGATACACACATTCATACATTTGTTTATATACAGGCATTAGAGATTACTTATAGAATTTTTAGTATCACTGAAGTCATGATGGAAACATTTTTTTAAGTGACATCACTAATGGGGGTTTCTTATTTTCTTATTGTCTTGTTTCTTATTTTCCAGATGGTCAGTCACTTGACCGTTCAGGAGTGAGCTAAGATAGCAGCACGCTATGAAGTGTGGAATTCCATTGTTTTGGTTCAGAGATGGTGGCATGCATGGAAAGCTAAGCATGCAACACTGTGTCTGCATGCAACAGTGTCATGCAAAGCTGATAACCACAGGCTCTGTGAACGATGCGAGAAGTGGCCATCCAACCACATCCTGATGATATATATACATTCACACACACACACACACACACACACACACGTATATATATACATACGCTACACACCTTCCTTCCAAGCACTGCTGCAAACTGCAGAAATGAGCTAGAACATTAAAACTTAGCGCACATGCACAGCAGAGTTCAAGATCGGTCTGTGCCAAGCAGCTCTACTCTGCATGCTTTAGCGTCACTACTATGGTAACAATCCAGATACTTACTGATCAGGCTACGTATATATCTCTCTTTCTCCCTTTTACTTGTTTCAGTCATTTGACTGCGGCCATGCTGGAGCACCGCCTTTAGTCGAGCAACTCGACCCCGGGACTTTATTCTTTTTTTTTTGTAAGCCCAGTACTTATTCTATCAGTCTCTTTTTGCCGAACCGCTAAGTGACGGGGACGTAAACACACCAGCATCGGTTGTCAAGCAATGCTAGGGGAACAAACACAAACACACAACCATACACGCATGCATATATATATACATATATACGACAGGCTTCTTTCAGTTTCCGTCTACCAAATCCACTCACAAGGCATTGGTCGGCCCGGGGCTATAGCAGAAGACACTTGCCCAAGATGCCACGCAGTGGGACTGAACCCAGAACCATGTGGTTGGTTAGCAAGCTACTTACCACACAGCCACTCCTACGTCTATATATATATATCTTTTATCTTTTAATCTTTTATTTGTTTCAGTCATTTGACTGTGGCCATGCTGGACCACCCTCTTTTTAGTTGAACAAATCGCACCCCCAGACGTATTCTTTATAAGCATAGTACTTATTGTATCAGGCACTTTTGCCGAACTGCTAAATAATGGGGAGGGGCATAAACACACCGACATCAGTTGTCAAGCAATGGTGGGGGGACAAACATATACACACACACACACACGCGCGTGCATATATACGACGAGCTTCTTTCAGTTTCCGTCTACCAAATCCACTCACAAGGCTTTGGTTGGCCTGAGGCTATAGTAGAAGAAACTTGTCCAAGGTGCCACACTGTGGAACTGAATCCAGAACCATGTGTTTAGTAAGCAAGCTACTTACCACATAACCACTCCTGTGCCTATATTGCCACTCCTGTTGTGTCTGTAGCAGTTCTTGCTTGTTAACATGTACATACATTCATTATATATGTTACGTATGTGTTTGTCTGTTCATATGAGCATACTGTTGTACATTGTCATATATCATGTCTGTGATGTGCATTCTTTTAATATGTAAATATAACATCAACAGACATGTAACTTGATTCTCTCAGGAGATGATGTCACCTGTTTAAAAAATATTTTTTCTCCGTGAATATATATGATAAGGTTAGTTTATAAGTTTATTTCTGTATCATATATGTTAATGGATGCTAGCTTCATAATGATGTAGAATACACTTAGTAGAAAAAAGTGCTCAAAACTGTTAAGAGTTAAATAATATTCAGAGTTTCTTGTTTCCAAGAAACTATATAAAATTTTAAAAGTGATTCAAAGGTGTTGTATCACCAATTGTTAAGACAATACTTTTTTACACTCTGTGTAGTAACACAAAAATATATAACAAAGCAAGGTAACAACAACATAATGATTCAACAAACTCTCCATGAACTTATACATGAACCAACAAACCATATTCTGACAAACTGCCAAAATGACACTTTATGACTTCCTGCAATTAATGCCCACTTTCTCTGGTCTCTCACTCAGACCGCTACTATTTGTAGTCATTCGGTCAAGTCTATTCTTGCAAGGAGTGTTGTGACTCTTGCCACAACATCTCTTTTGAGAGTTTGATTTCCATAGGAAACGAAATTTATTTTATCATTATTTTTTTTCTTCTTTTTCAAGACCTCTCCCTTTTTGAAATTTTGCTTCCCTATGGAATTCAGTACCTTTTCTGCTTAGGAATTATTTCTAAATGTTCAGTCTGTTTACGTTTCCTGTTACTGCTCCTTCTCAGCTCAATCTCTTTTGGTGCTGGCACATCAAACGTGTCATAAAACACTTCCATTGGAGTTTCCTTCATTTCTTCTGTATGTCTTATTTTTAATTGATTTCGGTGTCGTTTATGCTCCCATTGTTTGGCTTTTATTAAATATATCATGTTTCCAATTCTTTTAGTCACTACAGCATCCTGCCAACTCTCTTTACCATCATTGTATATTTTGAAATGGACTTTGTCTCCGACATCAAAATATTTAGTTGGAATTTTTGTATTTTCTCTGTATGTTTTTTCCTTTGACAACAATTTGTCAAAGATCAATTTAATCTTTCGAGTGAACATTAGCTCTGCAGGTGACTCACCTGAACTGGTATTCAGATTGGGTATTAAGAATTTAGTTAGCGCTTCATCATTTCCTAACTTGTTCCTTGCTTTTTTTAGCACTTTCTTGAAAGTACCTATGAATTGTTCTGTTCATTGTACAGACATTTTTCTCTGATGACAGGCTATTTATTTTTTCTTGTTTGGTCCAATTTTTCATCTTAGTTCTGCAGTGCAATTTAATGTGTCCTGTGTTCCCACAATGAAAATACTTTGCTTTTTTGAATGGACATTCTTTTCACAGATGCCTACAACCGGATGCCACACATGGGTTTATCTCCTGTTGTGTATTGTGTTTTTTGTGAAACACTTTATCTGCCTTCCGACTCTTCCACACTGATTTTTATCTGTAAATAATCTCTGCATTGGATTTCTTCTGTGTCAGGCCTTACTATTAATATCATATCGCACTCTTCTAACAGTTTCCTGGTTATATCCTAGTTAATTTCCAGCTTTGCAAGAATTTTCATTCTGAGTTCTTTGTCCTTTTCAGCAGTCAGTCCCTGAGCAAAAATCATGCACTTGAATGAGTCTGGTGTTTGTTTATCCAGTTTAAATCTCTCGCACTCTCTGTTCACTCTACCAGCATATGTGTTAAAGTCTTTGTCATCACTTTTCTCTGTGATTAAACACTTCCAACATGTTTTGAATAACAATGTTTTTTCACTGAACATCTTACATAAAATGTCAATTGAGTCCGTGAAATTTATATCAGAAACTTTTTTAGGCACTATAAAGTTACAGTATTTCTCATGCTCTATCGTTGCCAGTTTCATCATCATCATCATCATCATCATCGTTTAACGTCCATTCTCCATGCTAGCATGGGTTGGACGGTTCGACCGGGGATCTGGGAAGCCAGAAGGCTGCACCAGGCTCCAGTCTTATCTGGCAATGTTTCTACAGCTGGATGCCCTTCCTAACGCCAACCACTCCATGAGTGTAGTGGGTGTTTTTTACGTGCCACCTGCACTGGTGCCGGGTGAGGCTGGCATCGGCCATGGTCGGATTGGTGCATTTTACGTGCCACCTGCACGGAAGCCAGTCGAGGCGGCACTGGCTTCGGCCATGATTCGGATGGTGCTTTTTACGTACCACCAACACGGAAGCCAGTCGAGGCGGCGCTGGCATCGGCCACGATTCAGATAGTGTTTTTTACATATCTCCAGTCCAGGGGTCCTGGCATCTGCCGGGTGCCAGTCATAGGATTGGTTCAGAATTAAACATATTTTCATTTCATCCATCCAGTCTTGGCATTCTTTTTTGAAAATTTGTTCAAATCTTCAGTAATATTCCTCAAAAGTGATTCCTTCTTCCAGGTCATATTTAAATCCATTTATTGAATTTGCTACATGGTCTGGCAAAAACATATTTTCCAGTTTTGTTACCAACTTCATTTGTTGTAGCATTTGTTGCTGTAATACTTGTTGTTGTTCTTGTCCTTTGAGTTGCTTTTTTTCTGTTTTTGCAACTCATCTAAACCCTCTAACAAGTTTGCCATAATTTTATGAATTTTTTTGTAAATTATATACTAAAACGTTTGTTACTCTTCTGTTGAGTTTTTAATTTCTTTATATGAAAAACTTTTCAACGTTATTCATGTGAATTGTTTATTTTCTTGTGAAAAAAGATTTTTCTTTTTTCAATGTTGTCTCTGTGAATTGTTTATATCTTTGTTGCCACTGTTATAATGTTGATCCTCATCCACATGTATGTTGTTGTCTGCACTGTAATATTCTTGTCGCCACTATTACGTTGTGGCAGTATTCCGCATCTTATTATCTTTTGCTCGTCTATTGTGCTATCGCTGATAGCTCTACAAGACAATGACTCTGAAACATCCACCTTGACAGTAACTCATATATATCACGTAACTGACACTGACTCCAGCAGAGTCCTTGTACAATGACTCTACTACTACTCACCTCCTACAACAACTGACTGTCTTACATTATAGTGGCTCACTCATACCACCTTGTCACTTATGAATGGGTGTACCATTTTCACTACAATACTATTGCAACTAAAATCAGCTATTATTGTACTATGGCCTCTAACTTTACTGCTGCCACTATTATATTAAAGCTATAGATTACTATACTAAAACCACTATTATAGCCACTGGCTACTATCACTTTCACTATTAACTGTATACTGTAACTACTAACTACTATATTGTATTAACTAACTACCCTACCATAACTGCTAACTACTATTAGTATAACCACTAACTACTTTATGATAACCACTTATGCTTACCACTGCATTATATACAACTAAGAGTGGTCTCTACATAATCGTTTGACCTGCTAGAAACTGCAGCCAAATATCCTTTTAATAGCACTCCACTGCCTTCCAAAAATAGAAGGACACATTAGATGATGTAGTGCTTTGTTCACCTTGCTCCCTCCCTCCTCAAGACAGGATGGTCGCAGCTTTTGATTATAAGTCTGCTGAAACAAAGCTGACCTGGGACTAAACAACAACAATATTTGATAAAGTAGTCTGAGATACTCTATGTCTGCAAAAAATGGGTTGGTCATGGTTGGATTATATTTGATTACAGATGTGTTGAATTAGACCTGGGGTTAAACAACATGTAACATCCTCTCCATCATCATCACCCTTTGTCATCAGTAACGGGAACTTTTTACTTATTTAAAAAAATCATTAAATCAAAATAATTAATAGTGTCAGGTAGTTACTAATGCTGAATTGAAATAACGACCTGATTAATTCCTCCTGTGTACACATAGAGCATGGTGTGAAAATTAATAGCATCTGTTTTATCCATCCATCCATCCATCATGAGAGAAAGTAGGGATTAAAGAAATTCAGGCATATAACTCAGCCGAAGAACTCCATGCAAAAATACTGGCTAACAGAATGTCCAGTGTGAAAAATCAGAATCTGTATACATTAAATCCACAGAGCATTCCATACAAATTGTAAATCTGAGGAAATTTAATTCAATCAGTTCATGCATTTATTGTAGAATATAATAGCAATTAGATGAAAAAAGTTATCAGTGTTTTGAATAGCTAGAGCAGTGGTTCCGAAGCTCTTTTTCTTTGGGCCGCATTTTTGGAATGAAAAATTGCTCGCATCTTGCCATAGGTAGGTAGAGAGAGAGAGAGAGAGAGAGAGATAGTTAAAGAGAAATAACCATGGATTTAGTGTCAGAACATTATTATTGGTAACTCCCTCTTCCAATTTGCAGACCCTAATTACTACATTCTTAATACTTGATATAAGGCAAAAATATCACAATAGTAAAATTGGTTAATAATTATTTATAACTGTTTATACTGGGATTCATGCATGCAATTACAAGTAATTCATAATAGTATTTTTAATTTTGGAATCATATTTATCTTTGGCATATGAATTTTTTGAAACTAAAAAGCACTATCTGAATTGTGGCCGATGCCAGCACCGCCTCGACTGGCTTCCGTGTCGGTGGCACATAAAAAGCACCATCCGAATCGTAGCCGAAGCCAGTGTCACCTCGACTGGCTTCCATAAAATGCACCAATCCGACCGTGGCCGATGCCAGCCTCGCCTGGCTCCTGTGCGGGTGGCACGTAAAAAGCACCCACTACACTCACAGAGTGGTTGGCGTTAGGAAGGGCATCCAGCTGTAGAAACATTGCCAGATAAGACCGGAGCCTTGTGCAGCCTTCTGGCTTCCCAGATCCCCGGTCGAACCGTCCAACCCATGCTAGCATGGAGAACGGACGTTAAATGATGATGATGATGATGATGATGTTTCTAAATGTTTGATTGTCTTTCAATCACTACACCTCACCTGCTATCCTATTCCGCTGCACCTATAAGACACACCACCCTGTTTGGGAATCATTGGGCTAGAGAAACTATTTCTCTATTTTCATCACTATACACATTGGTTTTTGACATATAAGATTTATGTATAAATTAATCACTCAATTAATGAAATAGTTTGCCTTCTGTCATTCTCATCAGATCCTAAGTAATTATGAGTAAATTGTGAGAATTTCCAAGAAACATATGCTGTGATAGATGTCAAGTTGCAAAGCATTAGAGTTATAAACATCAAGTATCGTCCTATCCAATATAATTCAGTAGACATCTAGGATGTGACAGCTGGAGGAAGAGAGGGCTACTCCATCATTACTAGGTCAGTACTGATTGCAGCTGAGTAGAATGAGGCAATCTGAAAGCAATAAGAACCTTGCTCAAGGACACAGTGTCCCACCTGGTTCAAGAATTAAACCCACAACCCAAAGATCATAAGCCGGACATTCTAACCATTAGGCCAAGCACCTTCACAAAACACAGTTTCTGCTACTCTGACAAAGAAACTGTATATGCACCCAAGTCTATATTTTCATTATATTACAGTGTGTGTGTGTGTGTGTGTATATATATATATATATATACACACACACCACACATATATATATATATATATATATAGGTTCTATTACATATATAGATTCTTTATTTTTACAATATATACACATTTTTGTTTTCGCTAGGGAAGTTATTGATTTCATTTGAAGAAATTCAATATAGCAGATAGTATGATAAAACAAGGCTTAATTTTTTGAGATTGGTTTCTACCTTAAGAGATTTACTATTTTGTATGATAATTAGCACTAAATGATTTGTATTGAGACTATGTTACTGAGTATGTTTCAACTAGATTATGAATTTCAGTTCTGGTATAGTCATTGTATTGTGCAATTTTATAGAATACAATTGATTCAGTCATCTTAGCTTCAATGGACTCATTTATTTTCCACAAAATAACAGTTGCCAAACAAAAGGATATATTTAAATTTTCATTGAGGTAGGTTGGGAAAATGGAAGCATGAAGACAATTATTTGTTGTTTTTATTAACAGTATCTGAGTAGGTCTCAAGATCCACTTATGGCACATTCCTGGATTCCTAGCAATAATCTTTCATGATTCTTGCTCAGTCTTTTAATTGCAACTTGGCTGCATCAGATAAAAACAGAAATATTTTTTGTCTAAGGAAACATTGTGAGCAAGAGATGTCAACTCTTTCAGCTACATTGATATAAAGTATGGCAAACAAAAAGGCAAGTATCTTTTAAAAAATAAGTTTTAAAATGAATGTTGGGTAATTAAAAATGAGAAGTTTATCTGCGAATCAAGATATTTAATCTGTCGTGAAAACTATGGTAGACAAAATTGGCAATAACTGTTACCATTATGTTGTTTTGATTAACAAATGTGTTACACATTTACCTCATTGATGTCACTGTAGCTTAATCATTTCAAACAAGAGTGAGATTTATGAAATAAACTTGTATTCAGTGGAAGTGGAACTTAGAGTGTTTAACACACATTGTCTGGATAAATTATAATTTACTGTACATTTGAATAAATTTGTATGGAGTGGGGAGAGACTGACTTTTATTACTGATGTACACTACAACTAGTTTCCTCAAGATTCTGAATAAATTATAACTCCAGTCATCACCCATTTGTCTTTTAGTTGGTGACCTGTGTGTAATATATTACTATATAATTTGTATAGAATTAGACTCTCGGGGGGGGGGGGGGGGTGATAAAATGTAATAGATGAAGATAAAGAGAGAGAAGTTGTGGAAGGAAGGAAGGATACATGGGGGAGAGAAAGAGAGTGGGAGGTGGGGCAGAGAGTGGGGAGGTAGTGGAGGATACATCTGTGAGGTAGGGAAGGCAGCCATTAAAAAATGATAATCTCCAACACCATGACAGACTCTCTCTCCCTCTTTCCCCCACCTCTCTCTCTCCTTAATGTCCTCTAGAACATCTACTGAACCAGAGATCTACTAGAGGCTGATCACTTATGTCACTCACCTGTGAGCTCTTTAGAAAAGTTCATTGAAAGCAATGTTGTTACTCTAGATATGTGGCATATTAATCTCCTATCAAAACCTCCTGTCTACTGGTTCCACACTTCTTATTTCTTGGATTAGTAACTTCTCATCAGATTACATCACCACAGCATATGTTGACAGAGCTCTTGCTGTCCGTCTCTCATACAAATCTGGTGTGAATTAGAGTTCAGTTTTGACTTCAATTATCCTTTTTGTACATCAATGAAATACTTTCCACTACAACCAATCATGTCTACTTTTATGTCGATAATGTTGACCTGCATGTCTCCCTAATCTTCCTGAACCATACATCTTCCACACATCCTAGACACCACATGCCAGATCTGCACTGATTCCTTGAGTGGAAACTTTGAGAATGTCCTCTGGCAAGGCCATATCCTGCTGTCTCTTTTAACAGCAAGAAAACTTGAGCATTATTTATATTAAGAAAAGACCAATGTACCCTACTCCCTACATTATGAGTGGCATTCGGTTAGAACCCTCAGTTTCACTATCACTGAGGATCTCCCCTGGCTAAAGGACATTCTTTACATAGCTAGGCCTACATTCACAAAGACTGGCCTTCTTTTCAGGATTAGAAAAAAATTTCAGCTCCCAGCAATGGTTGATGCTTTACATGGCTCACATAAGGTCAACAATGGAAGCATTTCTTCCACACTTGGAACAGTACTGCTGCTGTGCACACATACATTCTAAACTGCATCAAGAGAATAACCTTAGGTGCTACCCCTTCTTCCATCCATAGCAAGTGAAAAAGAAAAACTAAAAGATGGACTACACATGATAGCTAGCTAGATAGAGAACACACGAAGGATAGTATGTAAGTGTAGAAGAACTAATAGTTTTAAAAGTTATGTGATTGGATGTTTATAAATTTACAGATTTGTCTCTAAATGTTTATTTAATGTTTTGATAATTCAGAAATAGCAATTAATCAGTGTATTTTTTTTATTAATTGCTAGTGGATTGATGGAGGCGCAATGGCCCAGTGGTTAGGGCAGCGGACTCACGGTCATAGGATCGCGGTTTCGATTCCCAGACCGGGCGTTGTGAGTGTTTATTGAGCGAAAGCACCTAAAGCTCCACGAGGCTCCGGCAGAGGATGGTGGTGATCCCTGCTGTACTCTTTCACCACAACTTTCTCTCACTCTTACTTCCTGTTTCTGTTGTACCTGTATTTCAAAGGGCCGGCCTTGTCACTCTCTGTGTCACGCTGAATATCCCCGAGAACTACGTTAAGGGTACACGTGTCTGTGGAGTGCTCAGCCACTTACACGTTAATTTCACGAGCAGGCTGTTCCGTTGATTCGGATCAACCGGAACCCTCGTCGTCGTAACCGACGGAGTGCTTTCAGGATTGATGGAATTATTTGTGAGTTGAAAAACATGGTATTTAGTTGTAACCATGTATATTCTAAGTGAAAATCCTTCTGAGATCAACTTTGCGTTTTGTCCTTCAGAGGTTAACACATTAACTGCCATGTCTACCACTGGTGGTTCATTGCAAACTTCACACAACTGCCACCATATGCACCACTGGTGGTACATTTTCATAATTTGAGTAAATATTTTATTCTGTATCTTTCTTATGGCTTCAAGGATATTTAAATATTAAAGCTTAATTATAAAATATTGTAAGCATGCAAAAAAAATTATATTTTCGTGTATTTAACCCTTTAGCATTCAAACCGGCCATATCTGGCCAAAATATTTAACCTGTTTTATATTGAAACTGACCAGTTCTCGCCTCTCACCTCAGCCCTACCATGTCATTCTAAAACTAAAAAAATCACATCACCGAAATCTCTAAACTACAAGATAATGGCAGGATTAATTCAAACCATTTTAAATAAACAAACATCACATTTGTCAGAATAATCTGAACACTAAAGGGTTAAAGAGTATGCTGTGTGACCAGAAATATGTGGCATCACTGGTAAGTTCCAGTAACAGGCCATGACAATATATCAATAAAATATTGGGGTTGGTTTATGTTGTTGTAATGCATCTTAGATATGAATGGAATTATATTGGAAAACATAGGTGTAGGTATGGCTGTGTGTGATTAAGAAGTTCATATTACATCCATATGATTTGTGGTTCAGTCCTACTGCACAGCCTATTGGGCAAGTGTCGTCTATTGGGCAAGTGCCAAACCTTGGTTTGACCATGCCATGTCAGGGAATTTGGTAGGAAGAAATCAGAAGAAGCCCATCATACATATGTGAATATGTGTGCATGTGAATATGTGTTGGTAGTGATATTGACATTCTTTCTTGATGGTGTGACTGGTCACTCTGCATTTTAAGAACATGTGAAATAAAGATACCTCTTAAATTGAAAAAAACAAAAAAAAAAAACTGGCAAGAGTTGGCAACAAGAAGAGCTTCAAGCCATAAAATCCTGCCTGAAATAAATCTCGGTCCAAACTCATGCTAGCATGAAAATACATGTTAAGTGAATGATCAAGACAGTCGTGGATGGAAGCACTCCGTCGGTTACGACGACGAGGGTTCCGGTTGATCCGAATCAACGGAACAGCCTGCTCATGAAATTAACGTGTAAGTGGCTGAGCACTCCACAGACACGTGTACCCTTAACGTAGTTCTCGGGGATATTCAGCGTGACACAGAGAGTGACAAGGCCGGCCCCTTGAAATACAGGTACAACAGAAACAGGAAGTAAGAGTGAGAGAAAGTTGTGGTGAAAGAGTACAGCAGGGATCACCACCATCCCCTGCCGGAGCCTCGTGGAGCTTTAGGTGTTTTCGCTCAATAAACACTCACAACGCCCGGTCTGGGAATCGAAACCGCGATCCTACGACCGCGAGTCCGCTGCCCTAACCACTGGGCCATTGCGCCTCCTAACAGTTGTATAACATACCACATCAGTGTACCAGAAGTTCAACTAAAGAGTTCCTTTATTCTGAAAATGGATCCACCATTAACTATCTAGTTTGTGATAAAATGCAAAATTAAAATAAATGTGAGATAGTAATTATATTTGCATGGAGCTGTGGAGAAGATGAATTTTGTTTGAACCAAAATGATTCACTCTGGCAACGTATGTGCACATACTTCAACTGATATAGGATGACAGTGTTTAACATGATGCTGTAACATCCACTGTAGAGTCTTTGCTCTGTAAATATAAATATAAATATTTCTATTTTTGTAGGAAATCCAGCTGAACTGGAATAAATATCTTACTGTGAATTGTTTATTGTGGTTTGAATGTTTTGAGGAAATGGTTTCTGCACAAATAGTGATTGTATATGACTGAAAGTAAAATGTATTTCTTGGATTGAATATTTGGCCTTTAATTCTTAAATTAGATCTGAACGATACTTTACAGTGTTGTCTACAGCGATTCAGTGTTCATCTATAATTCCTATCTTTATATATATCATCATCATCATCATCATCATTTAACGTCCGCTTTCCATGCTAGCATGGGTTGGACGGTTCAACTGGGGTCTGGGGAGCCCGAAAGCTGCACCAGTCCAGTCAGATCTGGCAGTGTTTCTACAGCTGGATGCCCTTCCTAACGCCAACCACTCCGAGAGTGTAGTGGGTGATTTTATGTGCCACCGACACAGGTGCCAGACGAGGCTGGCAAACGGCCATGCTCGGATGGTGTTTTTTATGTGCCACCGACACAGGTGCCAGACGAGGCTGGCAGACGGCCATGCTCGGATGGTGTTTTTATGTGCCACCGACACAGGTGCCAGATGAGGCTGGCAAAACGGCCACGATCGGATGGTGCTTGTTATGTGCCCACAGCACGGAGGCCGGTCGATGCGGAACTGGCTACGGCCACGTTCGGATGGTTCTCTTGTGTGCCACCGGCACTGGTACCACAAAGATACAGATTCCATTGATGTTCATCTATTTTGATTTGTTTTGATTTTGATTTTGATTTTCACTTGCCTCAACAGGTCTTCACAAGTGTCACAAGAAGGAAGGTATGCACAGGTGGACTGACTACGTCCCAGGTAGGGGCTATGGGTTATGGCCTGACTAGTCTTGCCGGGTCTTCGGATGGTGTTTTTATGTGCCACCGACACAGGTGCTAGATGAGGCTGGCGAACGGCCACGATCGGATGGTGTTTGTCATGTGCCCACAGCACGGAGGCCAGTCGATGCGGTACTGGCTACGGCCACTTTCGGATGGTTTTCTCTTGTGTGCCACCGGCACTGGTACCACAAAGATACAAATTCCATTGATGTTCATCTATTTTGATTTGTTTTGATTTGATTTTGATTTTCACTTGCCTCAACAGGCCTTCACAAGTATCACAAGGAGGAAGGTATGCACAGGTGGACTGACTACGTCCCAGGTAGGGGCCATGGTTTATGGCCTGACTAGTCTTGCCGGGTCTTCGGATGGTGTTTTTATGTGCCACCGACACAGGTGCTAGATGAGGCTGGTGAACGGCCACGACCGGATGGTGTTTGTTATGTGCCCACAGCACGATGGCCAGTGATGCGGTACTGACTACGGCCATGTTCGGATGGATTCTTGTGTGCCACCGGCACTGGTACCACAAGCGGTACTGACTACTTTTTATGTGCCACCGACACAGGTGCTAGATGAGGCTGGTGAACGGCCATGACCGGATGGTGTTTGTTATGTGCCCACAGCACGATGGCCAGTGATGCGGTACTGACTACGGCCACGTTCGGATGGATTCTTGTGTGCCACCGGCACTGGTATCACAAGCGGTACTGACTACGGCCACGTTCGGATGGATTCTTGTGTGCCACCGGCACTGGTACCACAAAGATACAAATTCCATTGATGTTCATCTATTTTGATTTGTTTTGATTTTCACTTGCCTCAACAGGTCTTCACAAGTGTCGCAAGAAGGAAGGTATGTACAGGTGGACTGACTACGTCCCAGGTAGGGCCCACGGGTTATGACCTGACTAGTCTTGCCGGGTCTTCGGATGGTGTTTTTATGTGCCACCATGTTCCCACATCACGGAGGCGAATCGACGCGGTACTGGCTACGGCCACGTTCGGATGGTTTTCTTGTGTGCCACAGGCACTGGTATCACAAAGATACAAATTCCATTGATGTTCATCTATTTTGATTGATTTTCACTTGCCTCAGCAGGTCTTCACAAGTGTCACAAGAAGGAAGGTATGCACAGGTGGATCGACTACGTCCCGGGTATATATATATATATATATATATATATATATATATATATATATATATATATAATGTGCATCCCTGAATTCTTCTTTCATATCAGCTTAATATGCTATCTGTGAAGTGGAGGAGTTTCTATCACTTTTTTGTGTTCTTCACTTCCAACATATTGAGTCGTTTTTGCTTTTGACATTTTCTTATCAGTGATACTTTAAAATGGATATCAACTAGGGGTTGCTTTAAGTACTCTCTCTCTCTCTCTCTCACACATGCACACACATTACAGAAACAATTATTTAGTCTGTTTTATCAAATTGTTTTCATATTTCCTCATTTACTGTTTATGTTTACTTTGGAGCAGTCTTGTTTCTAAATTTATTAAAGTTTCGAGAACTTCTTGGCACCATCATGGGAATGAAATAATAGTCCTGTGTTGCTGGCGCAGTTTGCAGTAATACTGCAAAGGATCATAGGAATACTGTTATAACTGAGAAAATTATCATTGCCAAATTTTAAAATATTTAGTAGTTAACACCTGGTTTATTTAATTCATTTCACAGTTTATTCCACGTGTTGTACCTATGTGTTGATTTTTGGTTTGTTTTAGTATCATCATCAACATTGTCATTGTTTAACATCCACTTTTCATGCTGGCATGGGTTGGACGGTTTGACTGAGGACTGGCAAGCCAAAAGGCTGCACCAGAGTCCAATCTGAACTAGCAAAGTTTCTACAGCTCAATGCCCTTCCTAATGCCGACCACTCCTAGAGTATAGTGGGTGCTTTTTACATGCCACCAGCATGGGAGTTAGTCAGGCAGTACTGGCAATGACCACGCTTGAATGGTGTTTTTTACATGCCACCAGCATGGGACCAGTCAGGCGGCACTGGCATTGACCACACTCGAATGGTGCTTTTTATGTGCCACTGACATGGGTGTCAATCAGGTGGTACTGTCATCGGCCACGACAATGGCTTCACTTGACTCAACAGGGCTTCACAAGTACAGTTTCTTGCCCAATGATTGACGGGTACTCTTAAATAGGCCGGTTATGCTGCACTGGCATAGGCCATGGTTACGATTTCACTTGGCTTGCTGGGTCTTCTCAACCACAGCATATCTCCAAAGGACTTAATCACTTGTCATTGCCTCCATGAGGCAATGACAAGTGACCAACATTCAAAGGTCATATATATATATATATGTGTGTGTGTGTGTGTGTGTAACACTACAACAACCACCACCACTATTACCACCATCACCAGTTATCACAAATAATAAACATTAGCCATTAACACTACAATAAACACCAAGATATCACTACAATTATAAAACAATGTATTTTCCATTATCTCCTCCTCTGCCTCTCAACTTTTTCTTTTAATTTCTTTTACACTCTCAAACAATCTTTCTCTTTCCCCGATGATTACCTCTTCTTATTTCTTCCTCTCTCTCTCTCTCTCTCTCTGTGCCTTCCATCATATATTTCTGTTTTAATTGTCTGTTATGTTTGAAATTTTGTCAAATTCCACATGGGACTTCAATAAAACACCAACAACAACAACAACATCTAGCAAACTGTCACGCTGCCAAACTTATATACACGTGCAGCTTTTCCAGAACTTGGAATTTAAAGAACGAAATATCACAGTCAATGCCATCTTAAAAAGTGTGGGCACACAAGGCAGTTACCTGGAGGGCCTCAGGGATCTAGAGGGCCAATTATGCTCTATAGGTCTCAGGGCATTGATTTGCTCAGGGGGCCTTATAATTCTGCTAAGATGGCTCTGATCATAGGGATGTACCTTCTCACAGTTTTCAATTTATACCTCATCCACACCAAGTTTTGTATATTGACAACATCACACTCATAGCCAAGTATAACAACTAACCCAATCTACACAATCTACTCCCTTCTGTCTCATCTCCTCCCCCTCTGACACATCCCCCCTCTGTCACCCCCTTCTGTCTCATCCCCTGTATCTCATCTCCTCCCGCTCTGTCTCATCTCCCCTTCTATCTCATCTCCTCCCCCTCCGTCTCATCTCCTCCCCCTCTGTCTCATCTCCTCCCCCTCTGTCTCATCTCCTCCTCCTCTGTCTCATCTACCCCCTCTGTCTCATCTCCTCCCCATCTGTCTCATCTCCTCTCCCTCTGTCTCCTCCTTCTCCTCTCCCCCCTCCTCCTAACGTAGCAGGTTCCATTCTGTGAATAATACTGTGAATGAGATAGATAGATAGATAGATAGAATTGGCCCTGGCAATTGACTGGTCCTTTAATTTATTGATCCTCAGTAGGATGAGAGGCAATGGCTGACCTTGTAGGATTTGAAGTGAGAGTGCAGGAGAACCAAATACTGTAAGGCATTCTATCCTTATTCCCCAACAAATCTGCCATTTCAATAGTAATGGTTTGTGTTATTAGCTGATAAATAGTGTGGCTTTCTGTGAGTGGCTAAAAGTATATTTATTCTTCCTCAGAAATGTCAACAACAGCTGAAAGAATGACTATACATAAATTACATCCAACAGTTATGTTTATGTAATTTTATTGCGTCTTTGTTTAAATTTGTATCTAAATTTAATAAATGGCTGCAGAGGGAAAAAAAAAATATATGTTTGTCAAATGATTTCTATTAAAATACCAGCATCATATAAAACTCTGTGTAAATAAGTTTAAATTGATGCAGTTATAAAGTAACAGTATGCTGTATCATCATCATCATCATCGTTTAACGTCCGTTCTCCATGCTAGCATGGGTTGGACGGTTCGACCGGGGATCTGGGAAGCCAGAAGGCTGCACCAGGCTCCGGTCTTATCTGGCAAAGTTTCCACAGCTGGATGCCCTTCCTAACGCCAACCACTCCGTGAGTGTAGTGGGAGCTTTTTACGTGCCACCTGCACTGGTGCCAGGCGAGGCTGGCATCGGCCACGGTCGGATTGGTGCATTTTACGTGCCACCTACACGGAAGCCAGTCGAGGCGGCGCTGGCATCGGCCACGATTCAGATAGTGCTTTTTACGTATCTCCAGTCCAGGGGTCCTGGCATCTGCCGGGTGCCAGTCAACAATCGTAATAATGATGGTAAAATTGTTATCTAGATGATGGTGATAAGGAAAACTATTTCAATGTCCACTTTTCCATGCTGGCATGGATTGAACAGAATTTTATTGAGGTAGATTTTCTTATGGATTTTCAATACCCTTCCTGTTGCCAAACCCTATCTGTTTCCAAGCAAGCTAATATTTCCCCATGGCCAGACATGTTTTCACAGAATATTGGAAGTGAATGACGTTGCTTATATGACAGTGACACTCATTTACAATTGTCATTCACACAATGTAAAGACAAAGAGACTTAAATATACTCCTACCAATATATGAGTGGCTGTGTGGTAAGTAGCTTGCTTACCAACCACATGGTTCTGGGTTCAGTCCCACTGCGTGACACTTTGGGCAAGTATCTTCTGCTATAGCCCCGGGCTGACCAATGCCTTGTGAGTGGATTTGGTAGATGGAAACTGAAAGAAGCCTGTCGTATATATGTATATATATATATATATATGTGTGTGTGTGTATATGTTTGTGCGTCTGTGTTTGTCCCCCTAGCATTGCTGGTGTGTTTACGTCCCCGTCACTTAGCAGTTCGGCAAAAGAGACCGATAGAATAAGTACTGGGCTTACAATAGAATAAGTCCCGGGGTCGAGTTGCTCGATTAAAGGTGGTGCTCCAGCATGGCCGCAGTCAAATGACAAACAAGTAAAAGAGTAAAAGAGTATACAGTGAGCTGGCAGAAACGTTTGCATGCCAGGCGAAATGCTTAGCGGTATTTCATTTACTGTTATGTTCCAAGTTCAAATTCCACTGAGATCAACTTTGGCTTTCATCCTTTCAGGGTCGATTAAATAAGTACCAGTTATGCACTGGGGTTAATGTAATCGACTTAATCCCTTTTTCCTTGTTTGTCCCCTCTAGGTTTAGCCCCCTGTAGGCAATAAAGGAATAAATATACATACATACATACATACATATGTGTGTATGTGTGTGTGTATTAATACCAAAAGAAGCACTATTATACCAAAAGGCTATCTTGATCTCTAGCTTAATGTGGACATTGTTAGAATTATAGAATACTACATTATTTACCTTGGTTTCATGGTGCATAAAAGCATTTATAACTATATTTTTGACAGCAGAGAACCATCTGCTATGGCCACTGGAACTCCCAGATCACATCATTTCACGCTGCTATAGTCTCTTTAGTGACAGATGTTCAGCAGCAACATGACAACCAAATCTCCTGTCAACAATATATAGAATACTAGCTGAATAGTGTGTTATTAATGGACAATTTTTACAATAGAATATCTTATATTAATTTTTGTTTAATCCATGTCAGACCATGCCTTCCCTGACAGTTTCATCAAGATTGATTCATTGGTGTAGGCAGCAAGATGGTAACAGACAAATCAGCAAACAGAAATTGCCATTTATGTACAAGATCAGTGTCTATTCAGGCATTGGTGTCACAAATAGACAGGAGCCTTATTAAAAAATAATTAATAGCAACTGTAACAGTATTAAACAGTATTAAAACCAACATAATGTGGATGTGGTGTTAGAGCACAGAATACTGCTTTATAAGAGGACCTCTCATATGGACTTGTGATGCATAAAAGCACTTGTAGTTATATCTGCTGTGACTGTCGGAACTGCCAGATCACATCATTTTGTCCTGCAATGGGCTCCTTAGTGATAGATCTCCAGCAGCCACATAAGTGCTTTTATGCACTTATGAGGTCCTCTCAAGATAAACAACCTAGTATTCTGTGTTCTAACACAACCTCCACATTAAGCTGGAGCTCAAGATTGCCACATATATATATATTTGTATAACATTTATATACAGCAGGCTTCTTTTAGTTTCCACTCGAGGTTTTGGTCAGTCCAGGGCTATAATAGATGTTTGCCCAATGTGTCACACAGTGGTACTGAACCCGAAACTATATGGTCGGGAAGCAAACTATTTAACCACACAGCCATGCCTGCACATTGCTGATGATGAGAATAATAATGATAATGATGCGAAAAATGGTTATGTAGATGATGCAAGCAATGATAAAAAAATTGTTATACAGATGATGATGAAATGATGCTGATGGTGGTGATGTTACTTGGAACATAACATTTAAATTTGGTTAATTTTCTAACTGTATTGTAAGCTAAAACGCCAAACACTGCACCAAACTCTGCAGGATACTCTAATATTTGTTAACTTTGTTTTAAAGCTTTGAAGTAGCAAATTGCTGTTTATTGTTCTATTTTATTTTAAACTTTCTGTATTTTGGTTTATATTGTTTACCTCCCATTACTGTTTACGTACACCCTTTCCTGTTTCAAATGACCAAGTTTGTTTAACTAATTTTCTACTATTCTACCATTCTCTATACATTCTATACTAGTCATAAGTTGTCTGTTGCTTATTGAAACCAAACTTCTATTTTTCCAGCTGTTTTTTACTGCTATGCAAACACATCCCTTCCATGCTTACCATCTCCAAAGTTATAGTGAGAGAAGAAAGGAACAAATCTATTTTTATATTTAAATTGCTGAATTTTTTTTTTTTTTTTCAGAGGTTTGAAATATTTCCTTTCTCTAAATTTGTGTCTTTTGCTTTAAGTCCTCCATTACCATATTTCGGTTGAAATACACTGCTCTTGTTTCAGTTAATTTTGAAAATAGCAAAGAATAAAATAACTTAATAACTTTGATGAGGACAAATATCCATCAATCTCTCTCTATATAAACGGCAGTTTGTCTGTCTGTGTGTCTGTCAGGTTGTACCCTCACCCTGACCACGGCTTTCAACCGATTCTGATGAAACTTGACACACACATAGCCCAATGTCATAATTCAAAACTAACGCAGCGAAAATTTTGAAAAGTTCCCCCAGTTCTGAAAAATATTGATAAATTCGACATGGGGTCAAGAATCTAAGCTTTTTATTTGCAACACATTTTCTGTTGTAGTTTTTGCAACTTGCAATCAATTTTCACCAAACTCATGGTGAAGCTTAATGTTATCCTAAGAAACTTAATTCTGACGTTAGTTTTCCATGCAATACCTTACCATCAGAAAAAATCATGCCATTTTGGGAAATCTCGTTCAAATTCAAGATGACATATTTTCGACAATATCTTTCACAAATTGGCAGGAATTTTTTAAAAATTCACAGCAAGCATCATGTCTGCTCCAGGGGCTCTTACATACCCGGGCAATGCCGGGCTATGCTGCTAGTTGTAAATAATGTACATAATTCCTCATCCCTTAAATATAGAACTGTAAAATAACTTTGTTGTTATTAAGCAGGTGTTTGGAATATAATTTTATATGAAATTTTGATGGAAGGTTTTAATTTCAATTAGTTTAAAACAAAAAGTTTGTATAGTAAAATCAGAGGTAGGCCCTGGTGGGTTTGGTTAGCATCAAAAGAGTTATGCAAAGATTTCAAATGAGAAGACCTGTTAGGTGACCTGTCAGCTGAATTGCATATCTTCAAGAGTTTTAGCAAGCTCAGAGGTCGTAGTTTAGCCCCAGGTCATTCTTCATTGGGCAGATCTATGACAAAAGCCTTTTTGAAAGTGGTACACCTAAGACTACGTTATTCAGTAACCCTTTAGTATTTAAACTGGCCAAACTATTCTACATGATTAAAGTTCAAATTAGCCAGATTTTGGCCTCTTACACCCACCATACAATGTCATTCTAAAAATATACAATCACAGGCACAGGAGTGGCTGTGTGGTAAGTAGCTTGCTAACCAACCACATGGTTCCGGGTTCAGTCCCACTGTGTGGCATCTTGGGCAAGTGTCTTCTGCTATAGCCCCGGGCCGACCAATGCCTTGTGAGTGGATTTGGTAGACGGAAACTGAAAGAAGCCTGTCGTATATATGTGTATATATGTATATGTATGTGTGTGTTTGTGTGTCTGTGTTTGTCCCCCTAGCATTGCTTGACAACCGATGCTGGTGTGTTTACGTCCCCGTTACTTAGCAGTTCGGCAAAAGAGATCGATAGAATAAGTACTGGGCTTACAAAGAATAAGTCCCGGGGTCGATTTGCTCGACTAAAAGACAGTGCTCCAGCATGGCCGCAGTCAAATGGCTGAAACAAGTAAAAGAGTAAAAAGAGTAAGTGTAAAGAGAACATCATTGAAATCTTAAAGCTGCAAGATAATGCCTGATTAATTGAAAACAATCAAAATAAGTATTATGTTTTACAGAGTAATTTGAATGCCATAGGGTTAAGTGTTTCTTTTCTGTAAATATTGTTGTGTGTCTGATTTGTAGGAGATTTAACTGTTATGGCTAACATATTGAACTACTGCAAAGAGGCTCTCCCATTGGTTTGACATTAACCCTTTAGTGTTCAGATTATTCTATCAAACATAATGCTTATTGATTCCCATTGATTTGAATTAATCATGCATTATCTCATATCTTCAAGATCTTGATGGTGTAATTACTATTGTAGGGTAGGTGTGAGAGCCTGGATCTGGTTAGTTTGAACCTAAAACAGATTAAATATTTTGGCCAGACGTGGCCGGTTTAAATATTAAAGGGTTAAAGTGGTTTTTCAAAGTGAAGGAGAATGAGAATGAAATTGTGAAATATCATTGAAGTATGTTACAAATCCTCGTCTTTCTGTTGGCTGGAATCAAACATTTTCTGAAGTGATGTATTGATGGAGGTGTTGGTAACATGTGTGAAATGCTTGGTCATTCCTAGATAGGACTGTCATAAGTGTTAATGTTTTAAGAGATTTTCTGAACATATATTGAGGAGTGTTTTTATAAAGATACTTGAGAAATTATTTAGCTGGATACTTGTATAAGTTGGATACACTTAGTGTTTTTTAGATAGCTACTTGGTGTGTATTTTCAATTGGTATTTGAGAGTTTATTTAGAATAACACTTAAATCTTTAAGCACATCAGCTTTCTGAGCTTTTAAAGTATCTCTAGGTATATGTATATATTGCACCAAGAATAACCAATAAATCCTGTATGTTGTGGCATACAGTTTTCAGTAAAACTAAGATGCCCGCTTTCTTCAAGAATACAGACCAGATGATGCTGTCTAACCACTCTCCAATGACCACATTCTCTCCAATGACTAGATACAGATAACTGTTCAATATCATTTTACCCTGAATGAGCTTTGGTTTAAGCCTCTTCTAAATAATCTTTGGCATAACTTGATTATGGGACACATGAGCTTGTATATGATATTCAAATAATTAGAGCAAAAGTATATCAAAGAACACTTGGTGTTGGGCATTACTAGTAAGGTAGGTTATTGAATAATAGATCTACGGTAACAAAAGAATATACAGCAAACTTGTTGAATTTGTGTTCTTGTAGAAACTTATGTCAGTAGACAGAAGGGGCAGAACATTTATTTTATCTGTTCATTGTAGCTGTGATTACCATTTGAACTTCTGACCATGTATGAACTGTACAAACTGATTAAGCAGCATCTTTTGACTGTACTTCACTACTTTTAGTACAAGCAGTCATTACATAACAGAGTGCAGTGTATAGTTGCAGAGATAGGCTGTGACAGGCATGGAATAATTGAAATGCTAAGTCTGTGTACTGTTCCAAGCATTTTGTATGCTATACATTTGCTTGGACCCAGCAAAATAGTGAAGGTTTTTTTTAACATCCACAAATATCAGAGTTTATATATCATAACATGCTAGGTTCAAACTCTTAGTTAATACTTTACCTGGGTGAAGTAAGGCTAATTATTTAACTACAGAATATTCATAGGTAACAAAATGGTGTGAAAAAAAAACCCATCACAAAGTACCATCTATCAAACTAACACATGTATCTGCAGGCAGTTACAGATAGAAAATATATAGGCAGATAGTATGCATCTGCAACACATATATACCTGCAGACTGACATAGAATAGGAAAAAGGGAACAAGAAATATCTTCATTTTTTTTATAGTATTATCATCATACTTATTGTCATCACTATCATCACCTTTCTCATTCGCTGGTAAAGGTTGGACATGTTTTAATACTGTCTGATTCAGTTCTTATTCAGAGTTTCTGCTCTTCTAGATGGATCTGAGATCATGTGGCGCTTGTACACTCTATTTTTGAAATGGTTTCTTTGGCTAGGTGCCCTTTCCGATGCCAATCTTTTTATAGTGTGCACCATGTACTGTTAACCATGACACCAGTGTTAGAGAGAGACTATCTTGCCTTCAGCAAGACTGAAGTTATAGTTAAGAAGAGTCTTCATTGTGCCTCAGCAATATTAAGGAGAGTCTTCTCTTTCCTGTACTGTCTCCATTCACATGTTCATTCTTGTCTTTCCCACATAACTGAGAATGAGAGCAAGAGGTTGATCAAAGAAAGAGTAATGCATGAAAGAGAGAGAGAGAGAGAGAGAGAGAGAGAGAGAGAAAGAAAGAGGGTGATGCACAACTACATGATAGAGCTGAGAGACTGATAGAAGAAGGAGAGTGATGGAAGTCAGGAATGAATGATAGATATGAAAGTAAATGGGGAAAGTTGTGCTGGATATCTATAAAGAAGACTGATGTTGGAGGGATTTCATTATACGTGCAATAGGAGAGAGACAGTGATAGTAGGAATCTCTCTACCACCATGTTTTGTTTGCTTTTCCATGGTTGCATAAATTAGCAGGTCTTTTCCAGCTCAATGTTTCACAGCAAGTCATGGTCATCAGTTGGCTGAGATCAGTCTTCACCATTGCATATCATGTCTTTCATAATGTCATTTACTTGAAGTGCAGGACATTTCTTTATATAACTGGCATAATCCATTATCATTACATACCCATTCCAGAGGAGTTTTCTCTCTTACACATTAAACCTGATTCCTCTTTTATTCAGTTTTTTTTTTCTGGGTTTATTTGTGCTCTGTTGTTCACACACACTAACATACTAACATTATACATCTCGTGAAACATGCTTGACTCATTTCTTTTTAACCTTTACTAATCATTTACAATTAAGGGTTGTGTTTCACTACCATGCAGCATCACATTTCACACATAAACATCATATGATCTGACCTTCATTTGAAGAAAGAATCCTTTTGTTGCCAGCAGAAGCAGTAGCTCCCTGAAATGTTTCCATGTCATTGTTACTGGAACTACTGTGTTTTTGAAACACCCTCCTCCATTGATAGTTAGGTCACCTCAGTAACAAAAATATTCAACTACTTCTAATGAGTCTTCTGAGCAATTAAAGGACTTTATTTTTCCCTCTGGAATTACCACTTTTTTCTTTTCTGCATACTGAGCATGGCCAATTCCCTGATGGTAGAAGAGTGCTGTCATTTTCTCTGTTAACTAAAGTTTTAGTTTTTACTAGGTTAACTCTGAAGCCTCTTAGCTCTAGCTTTGCTTCCATCTTTGAAATTTCCTTTCTAAATTTTGACCAATTAAACTATGAGAATTAGGCCATTGGCAATCAAGGGTTCCCATGAGTAGCTGGTCTTTAACTCCTTTATATTGGTATGGAGGACTATAACAAAGAGAAGCGGTTTAAGAACTGAACCTTAATGTACACCAATTTGCATCCTAAATTCTTTACTGACCTCAATGCCCACTCCATCTTTAGTTATGACACCTCTGTACATGACTTGTATAGTTCTCACAAACCATTTATCTATCCTTTTATTTTCTTATCTGAGGACTTTTCCAGGCCAATGAATGCTAGATAAAGTGACTCAGTTCTTCTACAGTTGTCTCACTAGGAAAATTGTATTTATGGTACCCTTCCTTGTACAAATCTGAAGTATATTTCATTTCAGCAAATTCTTTTCTTAATCAGTTCTGCTATAGTACTTTTTGTATGTTTCATAACTTAGCTAACAAATTCCATTGTTGCCTTTCTCTATAGCATCCCTTTTCCCCTTGTAGTAATTGACTATAATACTGCTGCACCAATCAGAGGGCAAAACACTTCCCTGTACTCTCTGATTGACTATCTGTTTGTGACTTATGCAAGACTGATTTCCCCAAATATTCTAGCTTTCAGTACACTGTTGATGAAATGTTTCCTTGAACAGAATTGACCTGGGACAACAATATCAACAACAATATCAACAACAACAGCAACAACAATTTAATGAAAGCGATTATGCAATCAACCATATCATTTTGTATGGAACATCAACAACAGGCGCAGGAGTGGCTTGCTAACCAACCACATGGTTCCGGGTTCAGTCCCACTGCGTGGCATCTTGGGCAAGTGTCTTCTGCTATAGCCCCGGGTCGACCAATGCCTTGTGAGTGGATTTGGTAGACGGAAACTGAAAGAAGCCCGTCGTATATATGTATATATATATATGTGTGTGTGTATATGTTTGTGTGTCTGTGTTTGTCCCCCTAGCATTACTTGACAACCGATGCTGGTGTGTTTACGTGCCCGTCACTTAGCGGTTCGGCAAAAGAGACCGATAGAATAAGTACTGGGCTTACAAAGAATAAGTCCCGGGGTCGATTTGATCGACTAAAGGCGGTGCTCCAGCATGGCCGCAGTCAAATGACTGAAACAAGTAAAAGAGTAAGAGTAACATGAATGGCTATATTTAGTTACATTAAAACTAAAGCCTGATGTATTCCCTACAAGATTTCTAAGAAGTTCTTCACCACTAAGACAACTTAAGAAGAAAAAAACTTAGTCATTTCTGGCTTTTCACCAGAAGTTTAAATACCAAAGTACTTTGAGACACATAAGCTTCTCAAGATTGCAATTTCAGTGTTTTTTGGTGGGTTTTTTTCTATTGCAGGTTTGGCTAATTCTTTAAATGTAGATATCATGAGGATTTCATAAGGCCAGTTTGTTGTTACAAGTCCAGAGATTCAAACAGGAAGTGTTGGCTTGAAATATTGAAACAATAGAAAATAGATTTCATTTTCATCCGATGGTGGAAAGAGACATCTACACAATAGAAAGGCATCCCCTCTCTCTCTTTCGGAGAGGCACTGAGCAGCTATACGCACACATACACACACGGCAGTAACTTCCACCTACCGAATTCAATCACAAAGCTCCGGTCGGCTCGGGGCTATAGTGGAAGACACCTACCCAAAGTGTCACGCAGTGGGACTGAACCCGAAACCATGTAGCTAGGAGGCAAGCTCCCTAACCACACAGCCATGCCCGCATCTTAAAATAAACGGTTTAAATCTATTACCTTAATCACTGTCATAGAACTTGTGCGTATCTCTGTGTTGTTGTAGTAGTAGGAGGGAGGGAGGGGAGGTATCTTTAAAAGATATCTGCAAAACAAGGTTTGGTTCCTGGTGGAATGAATTAACTTATTTTCACATCTGTAATTTCCATTTATGTGTGTAGTAATATAGAGAGAGATGGGTTGTCAATACACTACATGAAGACAAACTTTCCACTTGGTACTCAAACAACTCATTAAGGCTTTCAAATATAATCTCAGTAGTTGAGATTTTTTATATTAATAAATGTCAGCTGATATAGATATATATATATATATATGTGTGTTTGTGTATAAACAAATGTCTCCAAAGAAAAAAAATTGCAGTAGATCCTATTGATAATCAATCTACATATCTGCTAATGAGGTAAGCATGCTAGCTGCCATATATTACAGAAATGAGAAACTGCTATCATTACCTTCAAATTAATGTTTTGTCTTTGACATTATATTTGTTCATAACAAGCGTGTGGCTAAGAAGTTTGTTTCCAACCATGTCATTTCAGGTTCAGACCCACTGCATGACACCTTGGGCAAGTATCTTCTACTATACCCTTAGACTGACCAAAGCTCTGTGAGTAGTTTTAGCAGATGGAAACTGAAAGAAGCCTGTTGTATATGTGTATGCATGTGAGTTCGTGTCTCTTCATCTTGACACCAGGTGATGGTTGTAAAGGAATGTCGCAGTTGTACAAGCAGTGTCCTTCATTTCTGATCTTCTTTGAAAATATATCTGGCCATAGGGAAATACTGCCTTGCTAAGAAATAGGCAGGGATTGATGATGTGGGGCGGGGGGCATGACCATACAATCATGGAGAAATAGTTGTCAAAACAATGATGCTGATTGTGTGTGTGTATGTGTGCACTCACATGTAAGGTTTAGAAACCACCTGAAGAATGTCTAAGATGTGCTGACACAAAACGATCGTAGTGGTTATTCATTTGTTAAATTTTAATTTATATAAATTATTTTATATTTTATGTATTGGCTTAAGTCTTTCTTTGTTTGATTTGCATAATAGTAGTTTTGTCTCTAATTTATTATAATATAATATTTTATTATAAAATTGGATTCAATCTTAATCTGATTTTTCCTTGTAAATTTGGATTTATTCCCTAATATTTATTATTATATATATATATATATATATATATATATATATTATATATATATATATATATATATATATATATGCATATATATATGTACATATCTACATCTATATGTATATATACATGCATATATGGGTACAGGACATCAAATAAATGTTGAACACAATGTTCATTCCAACAAGCATGTAGGGTATGGCAATGTTTTGTTTGGTTGCAGTAAAAGGATATAACCTGGAGATAGACTCAGATAATCTGACTTAGTTTTAACACCAACCATCCCCACCCCAGTGGCTGTGATATAGCTACTGGTAGTGGTGGTGAATGGTGCCAAATCTTGTTCCTAATTCCTCACTTTCTGTTATAACAACCAGCTGGGGGTGACTATCTACATTTGATGTTCATGTTTAAGGCATTAACTGCTGGCAATCATGACTAATATCATGATGGCTCTTTTTTTCTGGTTTTTGGAGACATACATAAATACATTCCAATTATTATTATTATTATTATTACTATTATTATTATTATTATTATTATTATTATTATTATTTCTGGGAATCCTTTCCTATTCCCTTTCCATGCACATTTTGTAAATCCTTCATTGACAGCTTCTTTCAGTTTCATTTCTGCATTCTTAATCTCTAGACACCATTGCTATCCTCCTTCTTCTTCTTCTGTAATAGTGTATCTAGGACTACATTATCCAATGTGTCTTTTCTTTAACCAAGTCGGCAGGATGTAATTTTTGTAGAGGTATTGCTGCTATTTCTATCAAGTCTAACAACCATGTGGAATGTTGCAATGTTTAACTTGCAGTGCTGTGATCAGGTCTCAGGTGTAGTAATAGCCTGAAGAGAAACAGAACTTGATAATCTGACTTATTGTTGATAAACAAAATGGTGATGATGAGGAGGATGTCTTCAGTGGCATCCTGAGTCTCCCCAACACATTTCTTACTTTCATTTGATTAGCACCTGTCAGTTGTAGTGTCTCTTGTTTTATATCCTACAAGAACAAACTACCACTGAGAAAAGTTTTAGGAAGGATTAATTAATACAGTTCTATATTTAAGAGATGAAGAATTAGGTACATTATTTACATTTGATGAATATTTGTTCTCATCTTGTTTGTTGTTAACACAACGTTTTAGCTGATATACCCTCCAATGTTTTGGCTGATATACCCATCGAAAAATACCTTAAGAATGAGAACTCATGTTTGAAATTTCCCCAAGACACCTGATGAAAGCTGGAGGGTATATCAGCCAAAACATGATAACAACAAACAAGATGATGACAAATATATGTCATATGTAAATAATGTAAATAATGTTGGATTAATTAATTTCATTACCAGGAATATGACTAAAGTAAATTCAATAATGTTAGGCGCAGGAGTGGTTGTGTGGTAAGTAGCTTGCTAACCAGCCACATGGTTCCGGGTTCAGTCCTGCTGCGTGGCATCTTGGGCAAGTGTCTTCTGCTATAGCCCTGGGCCGACCAATGCCTTGTGAGTGGATTTGGTAGATGGAAACTGAAAGAAGCCTGTCGTATATATGTATATATATATATGTATGTGTGTTTGTTTGTGTGTCTGTGTTTGTCCCCCTAGCATTGCTTGACAACCGATGCTGGTGTGTTTATGTCCCCGTTACTTAGCGGTTCGGCAAAAGAGACCGATAGAATAAGTACTGGGCTTACAAAAAGAATAAGTCCCGGGGTCGAGTTGCTCGATTAAAGGCGGTGCTCCAGCATGGCCGCAGTCAAATGACTGAAACAAGTAAAAGAGTAAAAGAGTAAAGAGTAATGTTACCACATAACATTAGTATCAGTGAGGAAATCTTTAGTCTAGCAGATGACCTGCAAGAAATAATAGCAAAGTTTCCCTTGATTTACACTCTTTTGCTTAAAAAAATGAACATGTTGGTTAATATAGTACTCAATGCACTATGATTGAACAAAAACAATAGAATTCCTAAATCTGGAATATCCTTTAAATAACTGACTAAGTGAATTCTTGATGCACAATACCACATTTCTGTGGGTGACACTCATGGTAGATCTTCCATGTCACTCGTTGTCTTCCAGGGACATTCTTCTGCTTTTGAAGCACCCATGTTACTTAAAACATTGCGTACAACCCATTTCCTTGTTGCTGTAAGCTTGCCAAAGCATGCTCAATTTCTTGGCAGTAGGCTTCCCAAGTTTAATGCTAAATGCCATCCCTATACGAACACCTATCAATGAGGTTTGTTACATGCAGAACAACAGCTTTACACCATAATGAACTGCCTCATTTACAACTCTAACATGTGCTTACATGTATGTTAGACCAAATACAATGCTCTAAATGTGGCAACGACAACATTGGTGGCACAACATGAC